>NC_031768.1:42228331-42252220 GCF_001522545.3 Parus major
GGGTGAATGAAGGGCGGCGGCTCCCGCCTCAACGTAAATATCCACAAGCCCCGCTCCGCCCTCATTAGAATAGAAAACAAAGTGCTTCCGAGCGCCGCGCCGCCCAATCGCCGGCCGCGGCCCCCGCCCCCGCCCGCCGCCGCCTGCTGCGATTCATCCACGCACCAGGCATGCACCGAGCTCGCCGCCCGCCCGGCCTGCCCCGCGCTGCACGGGCACCGCCGCCGCCGTCGCAAACTTTGTCTCCGCGGTTCCGCTGGGGCCGGGCCGCGGCGGGGGAGCGGGGTGCCCACCGCACCGCACCGCGCAGGGCTCCCGCCGGGGGATGGCGGTGCCGCGCGCATCCTGCCTGCGCAGGCGGTGGGGAAGGGGAGGGAAGGAGGGAGGGAGGAAGGCACGGGGTGGGAGATGCACATGGTGGCCCCGCGGTCACGGGAGGGCCGGGGGAGGCCCGGCCGTGGGGTGCGGGCAGGGCTGGGCCCGCCCCGCGAAGTTGAGCGCGGTTGGGAAAGCGGGAGCGCCGCGCCCGTCCCGCCCCAGCCGCGTCCCCGGCCCCACGCGGAGCTCTGGGATGGAGGGGGTGGTGCCGCGTGTGGCTGCACTTGTCCGGAGGAAACTCGTGCGCTTGGATGTGGTGGAATGGCAAGATAGGAAACCCGATTCGGAGGGTGCGAGTGGGAGAGGTGTGGGGAGGCGAGCAGCATCCGCAGCATCTCGGTCCGGCGGTCTCGGATGGGGGTCCCACCCGCGACAAACGGACCCCAGGTGCGAATTCCGGAGGCTGCGCTGGGCTCTCGCCGGTGTCACCCGCCGTCTTGGGCAGGTTCTTTGCTGGCGAGCCCCGGGAGCTGAGTCCCGCTCGGAGCCACCATCGGCTGCGGCTGCCCCGAGGGCCCTCAGGGACCCGCGGCCGGGGCCGGCAGAAAGCGCCAGGACCTTCATTGCCACAAAGCTGCGTAGATGAGGGGGCAAAGTGCGTAAGTGAGGTGTGTGACTAGGTTTTCCTGTTTGTCTTCACCTCAGTTTTCTGGACTCTGATAGAAAATGATAGTTGGAAATGAACATACGTTTCCATTACATAGATGCTTATTTTACGGACTAGATAAATCCTGTATTTTAGAAGGTGAAAGTGCCTTTAGTTATTGATATTATATTACATTGTTTTGCACAACAGTGATATTTGATAGATCAGCATTTACAGATCTGTAGTTTTTTACGTCATTAGAAACAGAAAAATCACTTTGCTTCTGAATAAAACACCGGAAAAACTGTAGCCTGAATTTGCCATTTCTAAAGCACTTGGACGGTTTATTTACTGTCGTATTACGTTGTTGTCCAGTGATTTCTGCAAACTAGCATATTTGTTTTTATAAATTATTTTAGTAACATTCAGCACATAGCAGAAAAAGTTTACCTCAGTTTGTCTTGTTTTGTAGCTTTTCAGAATAGGACACCAGTAGTTCAGTGCTTGTAAATACATTTCAATAAACCTACAACAGTATCTTTTACTTTTTTTACGAATCTTTGGAATGTAAAAAACAAGAGTTGTGTTCGGGGTTTCTTTTAGTATTCATATATAATGTGATGTCAAATGTCATACAAGTAGATTGTAAGTTTTTTCTCATCCACACCATGTAGTTTGAGTTTCATTTTTTTCTCTTAAATATGTATTTGCTGATGTTCACAAAAAATATTTTACAATTCTGTGTTGATAAATGACCTTTTCAGAACCACAGCTGCTTTTTAAAACCACAGTAAGGGAAAGTGCTATTGGTTTTTACATTTTATTTTAGTAATACTGAAGTTGTTTTTCTTTGCAGCCAAAGCTCCTTTAGCCCTGTTTACCTCTCCACACCCCCAAAACCATTTCTGTAATTTTAATTTTTTTTTTTCTCTGTAATCCTCTAACCTTTGGCAAAAAGGCCAACAAAATATAGAAGGATATTTTTGTTCTTACTGCTTTGGATGAACTCCATGCCTTGCCAAAGTTAGTGGCAATAGTCCCACTGACTGAACAGGTAAAGTTTCAACCCTTGTCTTATATCCAAAGATTCCAAATGGCTTTTGCAAAGCTAGGCAGGTATTCTCCTCAGAGCCTAGAGTAAATGAAGTGATAGGGAACGTAACATCACAGCACACCAAACTTTCCACTGGCTGAAAAGAGCCAACAAAAGCATAAATGAGGAAGAAGACTAGACTTTTTTTTTTTTTTTTTCCAGTAACTATTCATTTGCATTTTTTTCAGTGACTTTATTGAGAGAGGATAGTGCATTCAGGACATAAGTGTCTTGTGTTCTCCGCACACCTAGAAGAAACAGACTATTGATGAAGAGAAATGTAGTATTTCACTGACTTAAATGGTTGTGGTCATAGGACCCAATCTGTCTCCTACTGAAACCAGTGGAGTGGTCTTCATAAAGCCATTGTGTGCACAGGTCATCGACGAGCAAGTGTGTCACTGTTTCGTGTTTTATGTTTCATAGCTCTAGTGGTTTCTCCTACAGATAACTTCATTTAAATGTAACTGGAGTAGAATCCACTAAATTGAGAACTGCTTTCCTAAAGAGGAAAAAGTGACACAACTCTAAATTCCCTTTAATGGAAAATTTTTAAAACAGTAAATACTGTTCTGTATCTTGAAAAAAACACTCAGAAATTAAGGCCCTAAGGTCACTGCCCTTTAACATGTATGAACTCACCCACTTGTCCTTTATAAAGCACTGCCCATCTTACTTTTCTTTGCTACAGTAGGTGAGAACATCATATCGTAATACTTACCTTCACAATAGTGTGACATGGCAATTACTATTCCTGTGTAGCTGATTAGGAATCTGATGTAATAAGGTACAGAAATTATGTTCAAAGCAAAGACTGGCACCTTAACAAAGGCCAGTCAGTTCTGTTTAAAAAAGAATATGGAATAAGTTTACTTTATACATCACTTAAGATCACAGGTACTGTGTATGTTATGCAGTACACACTGCTAAGAAATCTTAGGAATTCGGTACTTTATCAAGCTATTTCTAAAAAAAAAAAAAAAATACCTGAAGGAAAAATAAAACTTTTCTAAGTCTGTTAAACAAACAGCATTATGTAGTGAGATGTACACTAGTGATGTCAGCTCCTTGTCCTTATGCTCTTTATTAGAATGAGATTTATTAAAAAGTATTTGTAACATTATTTTTGGTGCTTTTAGGATCTTTTATTTATAAAGAAAATAAACAAGTAGTGACAGACCAACAGAAGGTGCTACAGTTTGGTATTTTACTCCCAGCTTTAAAAATTTCCCTTTAAAAAAAAAAAAAAAGTAATTATTTCAAAGTGCTACAAACTGTTTACCTGTAACAGAGATGACAGATTTAGTCGATTTCAGTCAGAAAGGAGAAAACAGGATTAACAACTCTCCAATACGTTTTTATATTTACTTATCACTGCTAATGCATGAACTAGTTAAAAAAACTCGTCTAAAGTAAAACATTTTGGAATTACTGATTTTTTCAGAGGTAAGTTTTGCTATTCCACATACAGTTTCAAAACCACTACATAAAATTGTCCAAACAGCAAACATAATGGTGCAAAGAGGTGTCTTTGTTTTTAGGATTTGCTTATCCTTTTCAGTCATATCATTTTTTTAAATCAAGCCTTTAAAATTCCTTCTCATTTTATCATACTCAAATATACATGAATCATAATTTCAAATATTTATATTTAGAAGGAGGCATATACTCTGTAGGGAGGTAAGTTATAACAAGATACAGGACTCCTCAGTCACAGGCAGTTAAACATCTATATCTGATTATTATTCTTGGGAGCATAGTACTGCTATCATTCAACCATTAATTTTATTTCCCAGTGTTTATGATGTTATCCTATCTGGAGATCAGTGTTTGCACAGACTAGCTATTCATTTCACTTGTAAAAATGTTCCCCTTTATATGTTAGCTTCATTTGAGGTATGGAAGTCTCTAATTTGTGGGTATTTTTCAGCATCTGCAGAGAGATGAAAATTTAGGAGCTGAAGCAACATGAAAAGAGGGAATGCTTATAACTGGAGAGTGTTGCATTTTCAGCGATGTCTCCCTTACCTCTGTCCTCTGCAGCTCAAGTTGTGTGCACTCCCAAGGCTGGAGTGGCTGGGAACACGCAGGAGGACCCTTACATCCCTCTCTCAAGCTGGCCAAAAGCCTCTGCTGCTGTGGGGTTTTATTGCAGACAAGTTTTGTTGCAAGGTCTGCCTTAGGTTTCTCAAGAATGATAATAAGAAACTGAAAATATTCTCCAGTAGGATGTTGGGCTACTATGAAATAGTTTGGAGAGATGTTTCAGTTACTGTGATCCAGACTTGGCTATAGGAAGCAAACGTTGCTGGGGAGAGAAAGACTGACGATCTGCTGCTTCATCTTCAACTATTCTGTCCTCTGTCTCACAATCTTTCTTGGCTGTTGAAACTTTCTCTCTTACTTACTGTTTCAACCTATTCACTACCTTTCATTTTCTCAATTTCTGAGAGAAAAGTATCTTACCTGTGTTCTATACAGTCTCAAGGGAGGTAGTGTGAAAAACACTGAACAGCTGGAAAACAGGAGAAGCCACAGGATTTACTTCAGACCAAACTGGATCTAAAAATATTGTGGGGGGAGAGGGAAGGGAAAAGCACAGGTGGGAGCGTGGTAGGAAGAGATTTGGAAAGTAAGAAAAAGATGCTTAAGAACAGACTCTGAAAAGACGGGAGAGAAAAGGTTGAGAGCAATTGGGACAGGATCTCGCCAGCATGAAGTTGTGCTCGGACATGGTTTTTATAAATGTTTGATAAGTCAGTCCGTGCTTCAGCCTTTCTAGGTACTGATAGATATTATTCTAATCTTCTGTTCCCTTGGCATCCATGCAAAAAGCCGATACTTCTTGTTTTGCTTTGCAAACTTCAGAATTACTAAGAGCGTAGTTTAAAGCCTCACAGTGTTTTATTGAGACTAAATAAATGAACATGCCAGGAGAGATAAAGCAAAGTGGTTGTTGTAGCCTTCCTCAAAATCCCTTCTCCACACTTGATGGGAGAGTTTTTCAACAGTTGTGTAGGAATGAATTCTGGCACATTAATGCAAATAATTATGTGATATACCTTCACATATGAATGAAGATTAACAATGAAGTAGTGGAACAGGATGACTGTGGTAGATGGGAGGACTGGGGCAACATACGTGCTGCAGGGATTTGGGAATATGGCAATTAATAGACTAAGGGAGAGAGAGAATTAGTATTGAAGAGGGAATTATGAGTGGTGAAAAAAATGGGAATTTGAGAGGCTTTTTATGTTCATGTGAGAGCATGAACTGAATACCAAGGCACAGTGGGACCTTTTGAATTTTACAGTAACACCTGTAGATATTATAGATGTTCTTCAGAATAATATCTGTAAACTTTTGATATTTGTATTTAAGAAATATATACCTCTGGCTCTCCCCAGAATCTGAAGTACTGATGATAAATTGTACTTTAGGTCTTCTGCTCCATTGGTGGCCTTTGACTCTGAAATAAGTCAGTGTGTAAAGGACCACCCCAGCACCAGGATATATGTAATACCTCAGAGGAGCTGATGCTAATGTATTTTGAAGCTTTTGGCAGTTTTTTGACCAAACATAACCCTGCTGTCCAGTCAGAGTCCTGAATATTTGGGATGCACATTGGACTGAGATGCTTGAGAAATAAGCTTTTATGGACAATGTATAGTAATAAACATTATACTTCCATTTACTGTCAGCATCTCTATCAACAGTTAGTGTTACACATCAGACATCCTTTGACAAGCCCTTGTTAGGAGTGTATCTGCATCTGGGTACACGGGACATGTCCTCATCCCAAAGGAGAATGAAGCTCTCCAGCCTCTGTGAGCTGCCTGCTCTCCATCATGCACCTTTCTTTAGCACTTCTGCAAACATTCAGTCCTTCTTTTTCTCTCCAGTGCTATCCGCAGCTCTTACAAAGCTCTGTGGAGCAAACATCCATCCCTTCTTCTGAGGTGAGGAACTGTGAAAAAAATATAGATGAAAAGGATATACATATTCTTCTCATTTTAAATAATTTTAAGACATTATTCAAGGTAGGAAAAAACTAAAGGTATTTTCTCTCCTTTTAATGTAGCTTTACCTCAAACCACTTAGTTTATTACAGGAAAATATAGTAGTTTCATTTTTTCCCAACATTATCTGGGCAGGTAGGCTAGCTGTGTGCAGACTTTTGAAAAGCACTTTTTCTTATTAGTGAGAAAAGTCACTGAATTCAAGGATATGGCTGTTCATATGTATATAGTGAAGAGCACAGTGACTCTACCCTTCACTGTGACACTGTACTGAAAATACTGTATGAAAATAAACATATGTGTTGATGCATTTATCCACTAATAAAAATGGTAATGATGTCATAAGCATTCGACCTGCCCTAGTCTACTAATAGAGTATTTGTAGCTTTGCATCAGTGAGACTAGTGGTTCTTGGTGACATCAATGTGCACACTGATTAAAATCCTTTGTCAGGTCAGCCACCTGTGAGAATTTTCAACAGTTGCAAGCTGGGTTGAATACACTGGTTCAAGAAAAATGGTAGGACATTTCTTAAGAGGAATTTCCAGATTGCTTAGCTCCAATTTTAGATGTCTGCAAGCAATGAACAAAAAATATTTCCATTATTCTAATGGTGATTTTCACTAGATATTACTAGCAAGAGGATGTCTGTATCAGTAGGTTCACCTGACTGATGGAGAGTGCTCTGTTGCTTGGAAGGTATTTCTGACTAGGCTGCAGTGCACAGTAAGTATAGAGTAGATGACATTTAGCTGAATTTTGCGATTATTCATTGTGTTTTTTTCTCCTACTCAAAATGGTAGGGAGGCTACTGAGAGGTTTAGAAGTGAGATAATATAATAGATGCTGTCACTGCGCTGACTGCAAAACCCACCATTCCTTGTGTCTGTAATTCTACAATTCATGTTTTATCAGTAGGAAAGAAAATACAATTTCTTCCAGAAATGGAGACTTGGACAAGAGCGATATGGTCAGTAGCAGAGTAGTAACAGTAGTAACAGAGTGGGGAAAAGGAAGAAAAAATTGTTCAGTGTCAGCACCTTTGATTAACTGGTTTGACCAACATCTGTGGCACATAGTTTAGACATGCAGTCTACTTGTACAGAGAGGTACATACATAACAGATACAAATAAAGTTGTGTTTTCAACTATGTTTAGACAAATTCCATCACCATTTTATCAGCTTCTTAAATCTTTTCCAGTTGTGCATATCTCAGCTATTTTTTTGCAGTACTGTCTGCAACTACTTCTAGATTCTAATAAATTAATCTAGATTCTCTCATGAACAGAGATTTGTCTTAACTGAATATAGTGTGTTCTAGAGCTGGGCTAAAATGTAGCATGGAACTTAAAATATTGAACTACAGCAGAACAAATGCCACATTTGGTGAGCTTTCATATACTACAAGTCACTTTCATGCCCTTAACATACAGTGTTCATTAGCAGAGGAAATTTGAAAAAAAAATTAATACTGGTTTTTAAAAACAAAATAAATTCACACTTTTTAAAATCTCATCTATTTATCTGAAGATAGCAAAATATAGAAGCAATTAGATTATGAATGTAATGAGTGAATGAAAATATAGATATAAAAATATAATGAACAAATGCTGTTCTGGAGAATCTGACAATAAAAATATGATAATCACAACTATCATATTTAGAGGACAGATAACTTTTTATTAAGTTACAATAGACATTAATTTTAAAAATAACTGTTTATTAAAATATATTAACTGCTATAAGAGACTCCTTCAAATTCTCTGGAAAGTAATATCTTTTTTATATAAACTTAACTTTTGCTTTTAAATAGCATGCATATCTGTAAAGACAATGAGAGTGCCCCTAGTTTTTTCTAATTAAATAAATTCATTTAAGGAGTTCTTGTTACAATAGGATTGAAGTTGATCAAGTGTATTTAAAGTGTGAAGTATGCTTGTAGAAATAGACTCTGCTTATTCAGTGGATCTGCTCCTTCATTTAATCCATGTCATATCTAGTCTACTGAATAAAAAAATCTGTTTGATTAGTCCTTATTCATTAAACATAAGGAGGAAAAAAAAGTGTTGATGAAAGATTGTGGTATAGTTTTCTCAGTTTTATTTCTGTCATCAGTAGAGCTTTTAAATGAGTTTAATTGTAAAAAGCTCCTTATTTCTTCAGGTACATAAACAGCATAGTTTCATACTATTTCAACGTTCAGAAGCCACTACATTAGGATTTAAAGAAAAAACAACAAATCAATTTGGGTTAGCATTTGCTATCTTCATCTTTTTGTTTAGGATAAATTAAATACATATAATTTAAGTGATAGATTTCCTTAAATGAAAGAAAGCATGTGTATGAAGTTACATAGTGTACAAATTCAAAATTTTGCTTATGGTACACAGGAGTTTGAATGTGAAGTTGCACAACAACATATTATAACTCTTAATCTTAACTGACAAGTTAAAAATTGAAGCCAATAGTGTTGAATTATCAGTGTTGCACAGGTGTGTGTGTAAAAATAAACATATAATAGTTTTGAAAATAAACGAGCTATTGCAGTTTCAGTTAGTTGATTGGTCATTTTTACAATGAAAACAAACCTGACAGTAATGTTAAGTTCAATCAATGGAACATGGCCTCAGACTTATTGAAATGAATAAAAACAACATAAACATTGAACAGTGAAGAAATCAAATTTTTTGTCATGGAATGATACACTAAAAATTAAAAATACACTAAATAAGTTGGTTGATATGTCAAATAATTTGTAATACTTTAACCTAACATTATGATTGGAATGGAACAAATACAGGACAAATGAAGAGGTAAAATAGAAATTTTATTAAGAGAAACAAATAAAAATATCTCATTCTTCTGTGAAAATTTGTTGTAATCATTAAGAGACATAACAGTTATGACTGTTAGATATATGTTTAAAAATGTTTTGTAGAATTACACATTAATTAAGCTTAGTCACTTTCCTTTTGGAGCAATGATAAAGCTATTTTTGACCTCAGCTGCACCATTTCCCCACATGAGCAAACAATATTATAATCTCTATTTTTAGCTCTGATGAAATGCTGATTGTCCAAAAAATATCTTAGCCTTCTTTGTTTTTTCTTTTTTTTTAAAGAAAAAAAAGAAAATTAATAAAAACAAGCAAATCTTGTTCCACCTTGTAAGATAAAAAGTGTTTTAATGAAAACATTTTTAAGAAAAGCCTCACATGTATACTTTCTCTACTTATCTTCAAAATATTTTCTCATTTTGTTTTATTCCATCATCTCTTTTTCCATCTGCATCACTCTCTAGGTTCTTCCCTCTAGAAGACTTCTCAGGCTATAATTAGCCCAAGCATAATGAGCACGTTTCTGGTACACAAACGAAGCTACTTTAGGTACCACAGCACCACACTTGCAGTGTAGTACCCTGTGGATGCACTTGCAAAGTGCTTTCCTTGTTTCCCCTAAAACTGCTGAGCACCAGTAACTTGCAAGATGCAAGATGCCCTGATTGCTCCTGCTGGGGTTTTAATACACTCATTGCCCTCCCTATGTGCTCAAATAAGAACAAATCAGAAATATGAGTGCAACATTTTGACCATGACATTTTACTTTGTTATTATGAATTTCAGAAATGTACTTAGAATATTTATTGTATAGCTATATTTTCAAACTGATATTAGCAGCATGCTTTATTGTGTCTTTCAGTTTCTAAGACTGAAAATGAAGTTTTGCTGTAATGTCAAAACAAAAAAGAAACATACAAATTTATTTTCATAATGCACATATGTATATGTTATTGGTCAACTGGTATTCGTGACAAAAAATCTGCAGTGATGCTTGTGTTAGACAGATTAATATTTCCTTAAATATTATATCATTTTTCTCTGATGAATGCAGCACAGGAAATTATCCATACCTTTTATTTTTACAAAACAATTTCAGCTTTGGGCATTTACACCAGTCAGCTTCCCTTCAGTAATTATCTGATCAGCAGACAAGCAATATTAATAGCTTAAAAGTAATCTGAACTTAAACTCTAACATTTTATATTGCATGAATTTGATATTTTGGGGGGTTGCAATGTACCTATGCCATTGTGGTGCCTACAAAAAGGTTTACTTTTTATCACAATGGGGAAGAAGTTTTCTAGGACCTCTAAAACGAGAACCTCAGGCTCAAATCCTTGTGAATATGCATAAACAATATGAAATAATAACTTGCACAATATGTACAAATTATTATTTTTTTTTAATTTGTAATCTAAACCATTTTAAGATAGTGCTTTACTAAAAGGGGAAAAAAAAGAAGGTGCACTACTTTGCTCTACTCTGTCTTTTTCCGCAGCCCAGTATCTAAGGAAAATATTTAACGTAACATTGACTCTTCTCAATAGCTTTTTCTGGCCAGTAAACATGAGACAGATTTATCAGTATCATAATTTTAGTAGACTTTGACACCTTATGGTAGCTAGCAACTTGATCCAACAAATGCAAGACTGAAGATAAAAACAAATTCCTTGCAGAATAGAAGAGGGTGTAGTCAAACTGGCACTGACAATATAAAGTGAATTACAACCCAAGACCTTATGCTCTATCAAATTGAGGAATCAACTTTCATAGACAACAGAAGAGAATAAGAATGTTGTAGAGGTAATAATAATGAGAAATAGAACAGAGGGAGAAATGTGATGATATTTAATCATACTTTAAAAATACACAAAGGTGTTCAGTTAGTCCATCTTTAATATCTTTGTCTTTATTCTGATTTTGAAGATTATGGATAATGTAAGATGTGAATTCCCCTGTTTCTTTCCATATGTTCCTAGAACAAAAATAGTTTCCCCTCTTCATATGGATTTCTCCAAATAAGGAATGAAGAAGCTGTAAATTAACTCCTCATTACTACAGTACAAATGTATACTTGCTGATTTGAGGGGAGAAGAGAAAAGAGGAGACAGCTCTTTGGAAAACTGTTGAAATCTGTCTTCCAGAAATTTCCCACTTAATTACAGGGCTTTTTTTCCATATTTTTTTTAAAGCAGCATTAAATTATTTGTGTTTATACATTTGAAAGTAACAAAGAAAATAGCAACAAAAACCCCCAAACACCAAAAACCCCAGACCTAAACTTAATTAACTGGACTTTGCAGTGAGTTTCATTACATTTTGAAGTCCCTGATTCTGGTAAGAAGGTAGTACAACAATGAGATTAGATGATCCTGTCAAAAATCCCCCACTATAGGACAACATGATTTAAACAGCAGAGGTGACCAAATATGAAACCAAGATTAGAATGTCAGGTCAGAATGGAGCAACAGACACAGACATCCACAACAGAGAGCTAAATGTTCTTATTGCCATGTGCTGTTGTTCAGACCTGTTGATCTCAAGAAGTTATCTTTGGGAAAGGTGGATTCTACCTTCTCTTTCTGGTTTTAAGATTTCTTCAGTACCACTTGTGCTTTACAGTAAATACAACATCTGTTACAAGATGTAATAACATCTGTCGTTAACTAACCAGGCAAATAGACTGAGCTAGATGCATCAAATGATCCCAAATGACAGCATTTATGGGTCTCTTAGCACAAATAGAATAAAAATTAACAATGAACATAGACTTTTGCATCCACTAGGATATTAAGCTTTACTACTCTTCTCTGAAAAAAAAAAGAAACATACTGGATATTTTTCAAATGACCATGCTATAGCTTTATGGAAAACAAATCCCAAAGTACAGTATATTTGGGAAATTCTGTGTGTGAGTATGCACATATATGCTTAGATTTAAGGACATCAGGCATCGTATTATGGTAGTGTTCAATTGAGTATCATTATAGCCTAGAAAGTGTTAATGATTTTTTCTTTTCACATATACAAATTTTTGTAATGAAGTTAATATTCAAATAATTAAATGTATTTTTGTCTTGTTATTCAAATGTTTTGACTTTTAGACACAGCCTTTTTTTTTCACTTTCTGGCTTGATACTATACTTGAGTTCAAAGCCAGCATCTGTTTCCCCATTGTTTTACAAGAAGTCTTCTGCAGAACAAATAAGTGATAAAATTAATTGCAAACATGGAAGTTAAAAACAAGTTCCTGATCTTAAAAGTCAGTAAACAGAATTATGTATTATAGTCCTTTTACTTCTGTAATCTTTCATTACATTAATAAAATGTATCCGTTATCTCCATTATTTAGCCTTTCTTGTTGATGCCACTACTTTTCCTGGTATCTTGATTTTGTTTATTGAAATCCTTGAATATTTTATTGTAAACAAATCTGCATTTCTCAAGATTTTCAATGCTAGATTTTAAAATATATCTATTTTAATTTCCCACACATAAGATTTGTTTGTTCCTACATATTCTTTCATTCAATAATCTCTAATTTATCTACTTCCTTGAAATGTATGTAAGTTGCTGTATGAGCTTACTCAGGGCTTTTCTCCAAATTTACTGTATTCTCAATTCATAATTTTGAAAATTAACTGTTCACCAGTTATGAATTGTTTGCTAAGTAGAGTTGAATTTCAACCTTGTATATTGTTCTATCTCATTATGTGATTCCATGTCTGATCAAGTATAAACAAATTTTGTGAGATATTTTTAGGTACCTCTTCAATCACATGATAGTTCAACTTTCTTTAAAAAAAAGTTTTCATCTTCCTGAATGCAGAGTAAAACATGAAGCCCTGGATGCTGTAAAAGTGATTGTAAATAAGAAAATTGCATTATTTCTTATATGCTTTAAATGCTTTGAGTGTTTTGGTTTGGTTCAGTGGGGCTGTATTTTGATTCTGTGTTTTGATTTTTTTAAAAAGAAATTCGGTTTCAGTACAATTTTAGGTTTTTACTGATGTTTCATCTTTGTCAATTTTTCTGTTTTCTTTACTATTGATATCTCATTTCTTACAAATGATTATTTAATAGACAGATGTGCATGTCCAATTTGACAATAGTTCAAAACTTTTAAATCCAGAAAATGGAAAAAAATAGATGGCTGCTGCTTATGATAAGGCAAACCTCCATTCAGGACCGAGTTTCCCAGATATGCTGGACATCCTGCTTGAATACTCTCTGTTTATACCTACATTCCTAGCTGGAAATGGATAGAAACTGGAAAAATGTCTCATGTATTGTATTCCATTAGATAGTGTCTGTTACATAAAAATCCTTGCAGTGCTAACCTCTGCTGCAAAATTAGTTCTAGCAATATAGGTATCCTGACTAGCACCCAGACACTGTGACTGTGTAAAGATATCCAGCGAAAATCAAAGGCAAACAGCAAGATTCACATATTCAGCTAGGAAAACCTGAGAAACTGAAGGCATAACTTAGATGCCTAAATACTGAAACGATATGAAAATGTATGCAGTTCTCTAAGTTGCTGTTGGATGACTCCAGGAATGTTTAGAAATCGTTTCATTTTTGTATGGATGAAATAGAACACACAGTTTATGTATCAATATTACAACACCTAAGCATCAGCAAGCGCAAATAGGAAGAAAATTTAGTTTCTATGTCATGCCTGTAACTGCTTCTGTTTATTTATGGAGGGGAATGTGCTATTAACTGACATTAATCAGAAAACAATGCTAACATTGGTGAAGAAGATCTAGCAAATGCTTTGCTATATCCTGAGAATATGGAATCTATTTATTCATATTTATAAATATAGAATGTAAAGGCTACATAAAAGTGAAATGAAGTGAAAGAGTCTATGCATATGACAGGGGAAAAATGCTCTCAAAGCATAAGTGTTTCCATGTTTCTTAAAATATAATAAAAGTCTATTTTGTTTATTCTAGACTTTCTCATTTTCAGAAGCACAAGTGGAAACTAAATAGGTGATTGCGTGTCTGGTCTGTTTTTATCGTTGCCTGACACTATTTGATTGTGATTTAATGAATTTTCTTTGATTTTAAATATAAGTTTAGATATACAAACAAGGGTCTACATTTACCTTATATAATACAATGGGATCATTATTAAAGTACTTAGTAAAAAATGATGACAAACCAAATTCTTGTCCATATTTAACATTCAGTTTCTCAAATAGCACTTAGAAAGCATGTTTTGTCTTGTCTTGATATTTGTTCAAGAGAAACTGAAAGGAAAAGTGGGAGAGTCACTACCTGTGGATGAGTAAGTGGAAGAATTAAATAAATTAGAACTTAAAGCTTCAGAGCATGTGAGACTGCACAGCCTCAGTACACCAGGGCTTAACCTCTCCAAGTTACAGTCTAATTCTAGAGGGCTCTTAATAATGACCACTTTCCTGCAGTGTTAGCATGGTTAGTGTCCAGTTGGTTATGTGTATCATGTACTATGTTATTGTTAGCTTTTGGCATGTTACGTTTTAGTTTGGTACAAAAGACAATGTGGGGCCTCTCAGGGCCAAGCTTCACAGAAAGGATATCCTGTCTTTATCGGCTTGGAACAAGGCATAATAAAATATAGTTGTTGCAAGCACCATCAGAGATAAAGGTGAAATGTAAAAATGCATCTTCATTTTTTGCTGCTAGATGTATTTTTGTTGCTGAAGTTCTGAAACCTGAAAATACTGAAATCTTCAGTCACCCATCTTGTGTATTGCCATCTGAAATTCAAAGTGTCTCCACATCTACCTGCCAGAAGAACACATGCATGGATAGATGACATTATATTTAACAGCAGTAATTGTGAGCATGACTTCTGTTATTCTGGGTGGGTGCTTTTGCTAGTGCAAAGTTACTACACCACTAGTCAGTGGTGAGAGACTAGACAGAGTGAGAGACTTGTGTTCTGTCATTTAATAAGAATCTAGTTCTCAGTTTTCTGGAGAGAAAAAAAAAATAAAAAAAAGAAATAAAAAGGAGAAAACTATTAAATAACTGAATGGTGCTGATATGACACACCTCCACCTCTGTTGTCAAAATATCCCCTCAGTGTAGAAGATCGTGTAACTCATTCACAGGACTCTAGGTCAAACTGATCAACATCAGAGGAGCCTGGCTTAGTACATTCAAAATTGTTTCACACATTTAATAGAGAAGAAGACATTAAGTTTTGCCCCATAAAGTTAGGATGTGGATCTTGAATACTCAATGACTCCTATTCTGCCTATTTTTAATGCTCCTGCACAAATTGGGAAACAGTGTAGTCTGTAGTTTTGTACAGAATGGTTCCTGTGGTTGTTTCCTTTATTATAAATTTCAGTATTTTTCTCCTGATGTTTTTCTACCCTATTTAGAACTTACCTTAAGTTTTCTCTAAAATCTGTTGGGTTTATGTCTACCTTCTAATATTCTTATGAATTTATTTTATGTAAACATGCTGAATATGTTGGTTTTTTAATATGGAATCTCTATGCATAGATTTTTTTTTTAAAAAAAAAAAAAAAAAGCTAAAGCAAAACAAAAACTCTATTACATGTTTCCTGAACTAAAAAACAGCCCAAGAGTTAATGTGAGTTCCAACTGATTTCCTTATCAGTCACTAACTGAGAAATAATTTCAGTGTTTAGTTATTGAGGGGTGGTCAGCCAATATAAGTCAAGACCTTTTTTTGCCATAGATGAAGTCATGTCCAACAATGTTGCTAGTAAATGCAAACAGTTGCTTAGTAAATACACATCTGTAAACTGTAGAACTCTACACTTGATGTAGTCATCTGGCCTTCCTTTTTTACACTGTAGGAAACAGCTCCTTCTAGAATGGACTTTTTACATACTCAAGTCCATAATAAATTCCTAAAAGTGTCCTTTTCTTTCTTCTACATATAAATGAAGTCTACTCTGACTAGCTCAAGCTTAGGTATTGCAATTTCCTAAAACTACCTGAGTTGTATTTACTATGTGCTATCAAATGTTTTGTTTCATTTTCCACTCAAAATAGCATATATCTGCAGATCAGCCTCCAAGATCTAATTCAAAAAAATAGCTTTCAGCCTTGCAACCCACAAATACCTTTGATCACCCTTTGTTACCCCAAAGGTTAACATTGCATGTGATATTCACAATAACTGATGGATCATCAAGCTCCTCCCAGACACATGTTGAACAACAGTCTTCTATGTTTTCACATACACACACTATTCTTGATCTAAACTTTGTATAAACATGATCTAACTTTCAAGTTCCTTAGTGTCTACATTCCCATCTCACTGAATCTTTCTAAAGGTTTTCTGGCTCTAGAGTTTGGAACAACACCATTATTAGTTTGAAACAAAAGGGTTATTACTGCTATGTTGGTGTATTTTTGTCTGCAAACAGAATTTTGAAGAGCTGCAAACAGAATTTTGAAGAGGTTCAAACAGAAGTGAGAAAATGGTATAACCTTAGAAGTTCAAAGAAGAATCTTGAATTGTGTCAAAGTATACCTGCAGTTTCAGTCTGGGACTACTCAGAAAGGATGTTTCTCTAGAAAGAATATAAAGAGGTTGAAGGTATGTTTCTAGAAACAGAGCAGAGGCAGAAATAATTACTTTCTGGTGCCTTACTATTGTTCATTTTTTTGATCAGTTGTGGAGAACTTTGATGTGAGCAAGAAAGTCCACTTAAAGCAAGGAAATATGCAGCTTTGTAACTGAATGATCATGATGATATGATTAGACATAACTTGCTAGTAATTGTTTTTAAAAAAATACAGTGGTTTAGAACCTGACTTTCATAAAAATATATTTTCTTTATAATTATCATTGTTACCAACCTGCAATCTTAATATCAGATAAGAGTAGTTGTGGTACCAACAAGATTGTCCTTTCATTCCTTTCAATTCTTGTTTTCAGCTATTCTCTCATGGCTGGGGAAAGCAAAATGTGTTTTAATATTATTTTGAAACTGAAGAGAAAGCAGTGCCTTAATGGAGACAACAGCACTATTTATATGGAGCAACAGTATTTATGTCAATTTTTAAGAGTTTACATCTATGTCTTTAGCAAACAAAAAATAATGAGAAAAGTGTGATTAAACACACCCAGTATTATCAAAAGCTCCTTTAATAATGTAACAGCCTCTTGTCAGCATAGCAGTTGCTCTGTCATTGTTCCCACTTCAGCCAGTTTCTAGAAATAATGGAATATGCTTTCCTAACTCAGTAAGAGATACAAGAGTTCTGAAATTGATAAAACAAGCTTCCTTTGTATCGTCATTGTAATTTGAAATCCCTTCCCATTACTTTTTTTTCCAAGGTTTATATAGAAGTTGTCTTGAATAGCTAACCTTTCCTCCACTGGATCTTGAAGCAGATGCATTGGAATTATAAGTTAGCTCCCTTTATGGACAATGATGCATGTCTTTCAAAAGATTGACTCCTGTCTGCTAAGAACAACTGGCATGCATCATCCTTAAATTTCTATTTTTCTACACTAAGAAGCCCAGATGAATAGTATAGGCCAGCTATGATTTAAACACCTACAGTCAGATGTCTTCATCAAATCCTCCTGTTGGTTATCCTTCCCAACCCCCTTTCTCTATAGAAATATTTTGATTAGATGTAAGGCAAACCAAATTTCACATGTCTTGGTATTGTATTTTGGGAGAAAGACAACACATATTCTTTTTGTTCCAAAGTTTCTACCATTGGTATGACTGTGCCACTGGGAACTAGTTTGACCTTGTGAAGAACATCCAGCTGAGGTCTGGCCATGGGAAAATCTCTCCAGTGATTGTTCAATGAATATGAAGCACAACAACAGAAGCGGATAGATGTCTTGATAGTGTTGCCAGAAGTCAGGCATGCCAATGAGATAGGAGACATGCAGGAAAGAAAAAAAATGAAGAATGGAAGACAAAGATATTGAGGAGAATCACAAAAAAACCCATAAAATGATGCTTCTAGAACATCTCTAATGTGATTATGAAATGAATGAGTAAGACATGGATTTTTCACGGGATGTGCTTAAGAGAGTATGCAGTTAGAAGAGGGAAACCTCAGTAATACAAACATCTGTGGTTTTGTTTCTGCATAATCATGGACTACAAAATATGCAAGCAATATTTTGGAAAGGAAGAACTACCAAATGAGCCACAAACTGACAAAGCATTAGGAACACAGACTTCATTCTGTCTTTAATCAAGGCTCTGAAACAAGAGCAGATGCAGTATAATAATTCTTGTAAAAGCCCCTAGTTATTATACTGAATAAAACCCTGAGGTTTTACTCTATGTCTGATGCTTACACATAACTGACTAGTCTAGTGCAACTGTATACCCACTTTTCTGGATGAGTTGAGTTTAAACAGAAGTGAAGAGAAAGGAGATTTTATTTTCTCAGTAAGTAAAATATATTAGAGTTGAATACAAAGACAGTGGATTCAATGTACCATATGACAGGCCAAATTTGCCATGCCACCTGATTAGTCAATCTGATTATAGTCTCCAGGCAGCTTGCACATGTGACTTAAAATAGCATCTCTAATGTCTTTGTAGTAACAGACCATGTCAGGAAGAAATTCAGTTGGTTGGTTGTATGCAAACAACAGGTTTTTAGCCCATAATTCATAACATTCTAAATTTAGGGAGGTGATCCACCTTCCCTAAAGATCGCAGACATCATAATGTACTCACAATGACACAATCAAATGAAAGGCAGCAATAATGTTACAGTTCAAATGAATCAATTAGAAATGCCATCTTGCTAGAGGGCACCTTTCACCACAATCTGCATTGCTCAGAAAGGAGTTCAATTAGACAGATAATGCAGTCAAAACAGAAAATTTCCCAGCTGTCCAGTTTAAAGACCAAATTTAAAATTGGTGTGCATCTTATTTTAAATTTGATTATAATATGGATTTCTGCCAGAAGGAATAAAAGGCTATTTTACAGAAGTATTTTAGTGATATATATTATTTTCTTCAAGACTTAAAGGACAACATAGAAGAAACTGTGAAATTGAAGGTAAGAGAATTTAAAATGAATTGGTTTAGACAGAAGTTTTATGGGAAGGAGTGAAAACAAAAATATTCTTTTCCTTTCTGTTTATGTTAGGGTATTGCTGCTTCCAGCTGGTTGCAACACTTTTGGCCTTTGGTCTTATGAAATTGTATAAATGACACTAGCTGAAGTTAAAAGGTCTCAAAGATTGAGTCAGTAATCTCACAGCATGGTAAGCTAGAAGAAAAGCAAGTTTCAGAGCTTTTGTGTGGTTTTTGATACATGAAACAACTATACTTACCAAGCTTTCATTTCCTGCAACACTTGGGAAAAATACACTGCTATTTGAGTCTATTATCACCCTGTTGGGCTCTGACTTGTATTTGTTTGCAAACAGTCAGTCTAAGAGAATATATGTAGAAAACCTTCAGACTGACCAGTCCTGTGACTTTAAGGATGGAAGTGGATGATGATAGTTTTTGGAAAAATTTATTACATGATGTCTGATGCCTTTCTGTATGCTTAAAATGCTTTCTTATTCAAATATTTTTTCTTATTATCTACTAATAAACCTGGTTTATAAAAATATTGGTGTAAGTAAGTAAGCTAGCACGACACACAATGATAAATTATTTTCAGGCCAACTGTGCATTCATTCTCATAAAAGTTGAAGGCATATGGAAAGGCCACTTATTTTTTAACAAATATCTCAAATTTTTGCCCTCAAACCAGGGACACTACATTGCATTGTATTTGTCTTTATTGATCATTAGTAAAACATCTTCAGATGATCCCCTAAGGAAACAAGACTCCTGTGGCAACACTGGCTGAGTAGGTATGGTCTGTATATGCTGTTAACTTAATTTCAGTCACTTTCTGCTTGATCAGTTACTTCTGACAGAGAGCTGAGAGTGCCAAAGATATGTAAGGTCTTGAAGTTTTCATAAAAATTGGTACTTGGGAAGAGAAGGCTCTATTAATATACATAAAAGAAAATCTTCAGCATGAATTCAGTCCATCATAAAGGCCAGGGACTGCAGAGGGGAAAGAGCTGTGAAAACAAAGCAAACCAAATTAGCAGCTTTAGTAGGGCTAGCAATGCACTGCCTGCTACAAACTTGTCAGTACAAGAATTCAATTTACCTGACTTGGATATCTTGTTCCCACCTATAGCTTAGGTAAGAGTTACCTCACCAACACTGCCATCTGAGAGTTACTTACCCAGGCTAGTTGTATTGGCTGTGTCTGTAGTGCTGAGTGAAACATGGCTAAGGACTAGTGCTAATAGAACTGTTCATTCTCCTGGAAACTTAGGTATTTTTGAGAAGGTCTGTTTCTACAACCATACAAAACCTTGGTGTAAGGTGTCTGATAAAGATGGACAGAGTGCAACTTCAGATTTTCCTTGGTTCTGGTACTCACTTAACAATTTTAATACCTATAGTTGCATCCAGATATTATATGGTGGCTTTGGCTAGGGGAAAATAAGTTGTAAATCTGAGGCACTTCCAGACAGCAAAGAATTTAGTATCTTAAGTATCCAGTGTTTGAGCTCATTCCCTGATGATTTTTTATTTCACAATAGGGTATCCATGATCAGTGGAGACATCTCCAGAGGATAAGATGAATTGTGCTAGAAAAGGCCTTTGCTATTGATGGCAGTTGAAATGTATGCAAAAGGGTTAGACTAGACAATCTGATTTTAAACAGTTTAAATCAGGTATGATTAATCCCATCCTGGAAGCTACTGAACTGTTCTTACAATACCTGAGTTCCTTATACAGTCGATGATGAAGACTAGGTTTTTTTGAAGGTACCGTAAGGAAATCCAATTAGCTTAACTTTGCTTATTAAACTGAATGAGACAAAATCACCCTCTTGAGAAACAAAGTCTAATTATTGAATATCCAGGAAACTTAACTACTTGATTTAGAAATACAGCTTCAACAAACTCTAGGCATTTAGGTGTCTAATAAAGATGAGCAGATTTCTTTTTTCAGATTTCATTAGTTCTTGTTCTCGTTGAAGAACCTTAACAACCCTAGAGTTGTTAAGTTTTAGTATTTACTATTAAAATTAATTAATGTTTATACTGTAATTTTTTATCATCTGTTACCGCAGTAGCAGAAGATTACAAAAAAATTAAAAAATATATACAAGAGAAGGCAAAACATGTCCGATTCTAACATGTCTGATTTTTCACCTATACTGCTAATAGAATTTGTATTATTAAAAAGTTGTCTGAATTGAGGAGCCTAGGAATGTTTTCCAGATAGTGGATCCAGGTGTATGATCCAGCTGCTTTCTAGTTGGATGACAGCAATTATAGCTGTTTGGATGAGTAGAGAAGAAGCTTTGGTGTATTCAGTAAGACCCTTTGCTTGACACACCATCATCGTACTTTATGCTGTGAAGATTTAAACAGAAGTTTAGGAATGGCAAATGTTTTTTGAGGGGGGGATATGTATATGCACATACCTACATGCACACATATATAAAAACACTTCTTTAAGAATATCCATTAAACATTATATGAGTTTTGCAAACAGTTTAACTAGAAGATCATTTAAGGTAGAAGAAACATGCAAATAAATAATACACTAGGAATCAAACAAGCTACCTGAAAGAACAATGAGGTCTGCTTGATGGATTTGTTCTGAACAGCAGATACGTCAAACTGAGAATAACAGCAGAAGACAAAGGAAAAATAAAGAAGAAAGAGAGGATGCATTTGTACCAGATGGGAATAAAATTGCTCAAGGATGCAGCACTGTGGAGGCTTGGGAGAAATGGTAGTGTTTTCCTGTTCCTGGGAAAGCTTGGAACTGATTCCAAAAAGGCAGTACTCAGGGATGGGCTGCAGCTGAATTGTTTCCTCAGTCTCTATGGCTAACATATACACTAGGAAATCCTTATGATTAACCATGAGCGGACTTCAAGGAGTTATTTAAAGGCATATTTTAAATTCCTCTCTGACTTCTTTTTGCCTTTTCTAACTTTCTAATTATTTTTTCCAATTATTTCACTGGGCAGTTTATCCTACTTTGCTAGGACAATCTTGGTTCCTCCTTTAAGCTTTTCTGCAAACTTTAGTAGAATAACAAACAGGTCATAGGCCCATTAAACCAATGTCACTCCCATTAAATAAATGATTTTTTATTTGGTTATCTTCTGGCTGCCAATCATCTAGGGCAAAACCTGAGGTTACAGCTATATGAATAAATGAAAAGGATAAAGGCTGGTCTACTGGTCCTGATGTCAGCAGCAAACACACCCACAAAGGTAAAATAATTTCTCATTCCCACATAAGATGGCCTCTTTCTTACTGTCCAGCAAAGTCTCTGTCCAGTGGTATTTCCTAGACAGCATCTAAACATTGTCTAACAGAGCCTCTTCAAGGACTGAAAGCAGAGAAGCTTGTGTGCTAGCAAATCACCTTTTACAGGAGACCATTTGCTGGTGGTGCTTGAATATATATGCCCTCATCCTGTTATTAGTACTAGAAACGTAACAGCAGGATCCAGGCATGACTGAGGGGACAGCATTTTTTTAAATTCTGGTTCCTTAATTCTCTTAAGTTTTTAAAGAATTTGTATCTGCCATATAATAGAAGTTGTCCATACTAGGAGTTGGGAAGTTGTGCTAAAAAGAAAGAAAAATATCAATACCGTTCACTTCCCCTCTGTATATTTTAGGCTTCCTTCCAAGCCTGTTTTTTTCCTCCATCTCCTTCCTCCAAAGGCTTGCTAGAAGAAAATAAAGGGAAACAGTAACCTTTAATATAGAGTCACTATTTCCATTATAAAACCAAAACCAACCTCCAAAAAAAGAAGTGCAGTTATGTAGAAAGTCCAACTTAAAACATATAAAAAAAAGATCTCCTCTGTTACTTAGTGGTATTAAGGAAAAGCCCTACATAATAAATACACTGCATTATAGAAAGCTATCTTCTTAACATATTCAGAATAATTAATCACTTTGGTTAGTGGCATACAACATATCACTAGCCTTAGCTATTGTATGTTACAGAATACCTAGAATATTTTAAGTATTCACAAGTGGCTGCATTCATCAATTTCTGTACTTCAGGAAAGTAGTGAAACACATAGAAGTACAGACATGCTGGAGAGTGGATCTATATTTTTAGAACAATTTTTTCAGTAGTGCAGTTTTCCACTTTTGTGTGGAAACCAAGAATGAAGAGATTTAGCTCATCACGGATTTCTAAAGAATCTGGTTCAGAGAACCTGCCACTGTCCGTGCTATTTGAAGGCTGAGATTCTAACTCACAAAACATTATTTTATCTTTCTCAGCATCTATATAAGAATTCAATAGATTTTTCAATCTATAATATCTGGGATCATTCTTTTACTCATTGGAAAAGAATAGCTAACAAATAAATCAACCAAAATTCAGTTTTAGTTGGAAAAGTTTTGTCTCTAATGTACTATACACAATATTTTCTCTAATGAGTTCAAGCGTCCTTCACAAATAAATATGATATTAGGCTGTCAATTCCTAAGCCTAAACTATTTACTAGTGCCACTGTGCAAATTTCAAGGAGTCTGAAGTGGAGTAAAACTGAGCCATGCAGTTTTTGGTTTCTGGAGAACCATTTGTTTAAGACAGACAGAAATTTTAGGGTAAGTGAAGTAAGTGGGTGCAAAGTCAGCCAAAATGAAATTACTTTTCCAAACAGACACAGCAACAGTTACTGCACATACTTTGTCAGTTCTATACTTTTACTTTTTAAAAAGAAGAAAGCTAGTAGGTTAAATAATAGTTTTTTTGAAAATTTCCCTTAGCAATATTTTGATAAAGATGTCACTTGAAGGTCACAGTGCTACTGAAAATTTTGGAGCTGAAATGGTGGGAGATTAAAGGTTCAGCCCAGAGAAGAGATATATATTAATAAATTAAATTAAATTAAATTAAATTAATATAATTTATATTATATTATATTATA
>NC_031768.1:42252310-42258700 GCF_001522545.3 Parus major
TATTATATTATATTATATTATATTATATTATATTATATTATATTATATTATGTTGTGTTATAATAATTGTTTCTGATTTATATCTGATTAATCACTCCATATCTGCTGTAACTAGCTCTACAGTAGATTCCAGTCTATAATCACCCAATATTGCAGGATTTTCCACCAGGGAAAATATTAACAGCATGAAAGACTGAAACAGCTTCTCATTCTGTTTAGGGGACAGCTGAACATGATTAGCAAGTCTCCTTAAAATTTGAAGGACCAGAGAAAATCCTTTAAAAGATGAAGGCTTACCTGTGTGTGGAAGCTGAAGCTTGGGCTTCAGATTTTGTTGAAATAATTCTGATATAAAATGGATAAAACAGAAGAGCAGACCAAGACAATGTATTTAGAACATCAGATGTAGAAATAGTTGTGAGGGGAAGTAGAAAGGGGAATAATGTTAGAACAGAAAAGAGAGTAGTCCAATTGGAAGGGACCTATAATGATCATTTAGACCAAATTCCCTTATCCATCAGAGATGAATTTTTAATTTGTAAAGTTAGATTTACTTTGTTGAAGATTTCTCTATACCCTCCATACTACTGTAAAAGCATGGAAGTAGGTCTAAACAATCTGTTTAAAATTAGTTGCATTAGAAAGTCAGATTACATTAAGCACTGCTTTTTTCTGTTATTAAGGCAATGAGTGCTTTACTACGGGTTTTGAGGGTTTTAGGTTTTGGTGACCTAAATGCCATAATACAACTTCACATTCACACAAAATAAAATCTTCTGTTGCATTTTAAATTTTCAGGTTTTTGGGTTTTGTTTTTTGTTTTTGTTTTTTTTTTTTTTGTTGTTGTTGTTTTTTTTAATTTTTCAGGCTTCTATAAGGAATTGTATTTCCCTGGTATGTACAAGTTGATGCTGACTGTTCACATCAGCTCTTATAAATATATGTAACTTGTTTTTACTTTACCAGTCTGAGATAATTTTGCTCATATTTTTTAGGTTTGACAACAAAATATGAGGTAAAATTATGTAAACTGATATATCTGTGAGTGATACAGATGAGATAAATCTTAAAATTACAGACTGTGAGTGCTGTATGTTTTCTGAGGCAGTGAAGACATCTTCCCTGCAGAAGACCCCCAGTTAAATGCAGCTTTGGAACATGCTCTTGTTATACTAAGTCCTTCCCAATCTCAATATTTAGTACAACACAGTCTCAAATGCTTGTTTATATAGAACAGTCTTATCTACATACATGGATTTTACTGTTCAGCAATTTTTGTATAAATTTTGGTTTTTATGTATATATTGGTTCTTCCAGAGTGATGAAAATTTCAGTTTGAGACACCCATAGAAACAACTTTACCATATCTGTAAATATTTCAAAACAACTTGTGAAAATCAGGGAAAGAAAAATCTGAAAAAGCCAAGTAGAAAAAGAAAGGCTAATATTCAGCAATCCAAGGTACTGTAGAGAAAACGGATTCTGGTGTATTTTCATAGTTATTCAGGCTCTGAGTGATCAAATTATGTTGAAACAGTTACATGTCAAAATCTGTAATCCAATAAATCTAGTTTTTTAGGAATGCAGATAGAATCTACTCTGCTGATTATATTTAAATGCAAGGCAAAGCTCTAAAGGACAGCTCAGTGGCAAAGGTAGGATGTGTCCCAGTCCTTTCTCACACAGTCGGTGGAAAGAAACAGGTGATTCTTTGGTGTAATTTAGCAAAAACTGCTAAAGAAACCTTAAGCTGGTCAGATTAATTGTATCCTAAAAGTTCTCTCCAAGGAGAGTCCAAGATAACTGGTTCAGGAACAATTGTTTACATGACTAATGTCCACAATCTGCTGAGAGGAATTTACCCCAAAAATCCCTGTGGAATGAAGGTTCTTTGATTTTCTATACCTGAAAGTTTTAAGTGTAAAAAAATAGACAACTATAGGAAGGTTTCAAATGAAACCTGAATTTGTTAATGTAGATATTTATCTCACATGGAATGTAACCTATTCATAGAAAGAATAGTTTGCCTTCCAGTTTTAATTTTAAAAAGCAATGGGAGCTGGTACTATTTCCAGCTGTTTCCAAAGTAATGCATTAGAATATATGGAGTATAATCATGTTCTCTATGCAGCTGAGATGAAGTGGGAGTATTAACTGTGTTTTATTTATACAGTTACCAGTATATTTTTAAATTTATCTGAAATAATTTGTCCAAATATGTCTTTTTGTAAAATTCCCTTCTTAATTAAAATTTTGTCGACATAATGAATAAGGACTGTTTGGGTCATTTTCATAAACACCATTTTCATGCCTTTTGTAGTCTTTCAAATTATTTCTACTATTTAAAATTATTTTTTTTTATATTCTGAAGAGATCTAACATTATACTTGTATTAAAGCTATTTCTTTCCATATTTTATTTGTGTATTGTTTATATAGTCTTTTAGTAAACCAATACAGTTTTTGTATTTGTTTAACTAATTTCTTAACCTTTAAACACAAGGCCTTTGGCACCTTCTTAAATATGAAGAATAACCCTTTGATAATCATGAGGCTGTTCAAAGTTTAAGGTGTGATTGGATCTTGCAATTTTTAAGTAACCATTGAGGCATTTCTAAAACAAAGCCCCTCTGTTTATGGCCTTTCCTCAAAAACACACCCTCATAGAAAAAATGTAGAATCCAACATTATTAATAGCAATAATTGCCATTTGGTGTAATTGGGAAAGTGTTCTCTGTCCAAATGTCATTAAAAGCACCAGTTTAAGACTAATTCCAGAAGTGCCCAACTCCATTATAATTCCATTATAAAAATTATGTGTAGATTTTATTATTCCTGTTTCCTTACCATTTTGAGAAGCTAGAAAAAAAACAAAACCAAAACCAATGAATATAAACCATTAAATATTATTTAAATTTGGTTTTGGATGATAGTGTAAATCTCAAATTTAATTAGATTTCAAAAGATACATCTGCTTCTGTATAAAATGGCATACCTCCCCAATTTACTTCTGAGCCCTCATTTCCTTATCATTCATACTAGATAAGTGTTAACTCATTTATGGTCTTTTTTCTGGACAAAAAATTCCAAACAAACAATCCCATCTTCTTCTGCAACAAATCCAACATCTTTGGGGACAGTTCACTCAACTGGCACTTCTCATATTTTTTAGGTGTAACACTATATAGCTGTTAGCAGAAACCTTTGTAAGTCTACTTGTGCCTGCATGCAAATGCATATGCACACCAGAGGTCTGATAAAACAAATCCATGCACAAACAGTACTAGTTATTCCATCTATTATCACTATGTATTATCACAACACTAAAAAAACTTGAAAACTTTCATCATTTTTTATGTCAGAAAACATAAAATTTGGTCTTTATCTTGTAAAATATTTGATAACATTTTCCTACATTCCCTTTCTCATGTTTAGCTTGGTGCTGCCAAACAATAGGACAAGAGGCAACAGGCAGAGTCTGATGCAGAGAATCCACCTGAATATGAGGAAGAACTTCTCTACTGTGCAGTAGACTGAGCGCAAGAACAGGCTGCTCAGAGATGTTGTGGAGTCTCCTTACCCAGAGACACTCAGAAGACATCTGAATGCAATCTTGACTAAAATTCTTTAGCAGGGAGGTTCAGCTCAATGACCACCAGTGGTCCCTTCCAACCTCACCCATTCTGTGAGTATGTGAAGACCTTAGTGCATTTTTTTTGTGCTTCAGTACAGGCTGTAGAACAGTATTAAGGTCATAAGGGTGAAGAAAAACGTCATTCAAACTTACCTCTTTTTTCCTATGACCACTTTGCCTTCAGAGAGGATTGAGAATGTCCATGGGAAAGGAATTCCCTGAGGCCATTCTTCATCTCTTAGAAGGGTGTTAGAACTTGTTTCTTGCTTAGTTATCTTACATTTTGAAAAAGGGGCTTGTGCATATAGCAGCTACTTCCTAAGGAAACCTTGATATTCATGGTTTTCTGCGGATGAAGTTAACCACCAGAGCCACAGCACTCCTTACAGAAGCCAGCTGAGGGCTCAGAGCACAGATATGATAGAGAATGCAATGGTAAATATTATTTACTATGAGATCCAGTGTAAGATGAGTTCATTTTTAATTCCGGTCATCCCAACTGACACAGAGAGATTAACCCCCAAAAAAATTTCAGCAGGTATTTTGTTGAAAAAACAAATATTGTGACCTATGTTAGGTCACTGGTATAAATGAGATGCTTGAAGAATGAGAAAAAATATATAAAGATTTAATTATAAGATTTTTTTTTTTATTAATATATTGAAACGTACATTTAGTCCATGACTCCTGAACCATAAAGAGGTAACTTTTCAGATCAGATGTCATACTTCTGGATCCTACAAAACAGCATCTTTTTTCTTGGATTAAAAGCAGGAAACCTGGGATACTCTTTTTTAAATGTATTGAAATATACTGATTATTTATAAATCAAGAAAATTGTTAAAAACCCCTAATTTCTTAGCGATCACTGTTAAATACTGTTTGCAAAAATGTCAGGAGATTTCAGCTGCTTAGTCTTGCCCTCCTTGTTACTAGAGTTAGGTATTTCTCATTGTAGGCTTCAAATTTCTACTTTTAACTAAAGTTACAGTTTCTGAGGAAAATAAAATTCAATTTTGCTTCAAAAAGAAATAAATAGAAAAGTGTGAAAACCCACACATGTTAGGACTACATTGGAATTTTCTAGATTAAATTTTTGTTGTTTAAGACTCATGTCTGCTTCTGGAGGAAGCCACTTGAATATAGTCAAGTGTATTATCACAAATTAAATTAATTTTGTTTTTATGGTATCTTGATAAATTATACTCTGTAGTCAGGAATTAATAGATACAGTTCTCATTGGTAATGCTGCTGCTTTGAGATACTGAGGGAAAAAAATCACTGTTGTTTAGATTCAGATTTATCATTTGATTACTCCCAGTATCTAGCCAGAGATCTACACACAACGACGAGGCATAACACAACACAACACCTGCTTCACAGAATTATTATCTCCTAACAGCAGCACCTGATGTCTGAGGCAGTTTTTCTCTATTAGTAATATATAAAATGCTTTCAAACTACCCACACCTAGTGAGCCAAGAGATTCAAAATGGGTCAACTAATTTATTTCATAAGTACTTGCAGGATAGGGATGTCTGTAAGCTGAAAATTCCTATATTAAGGTATCATACTTTAACCAAGTGGTTTAAACCAGGACATAAGGTTTGTCCCTAATGAATTTTCCTCCATAATAGAAACAAATGAATTCTTGATCTCATCCACCTAACTATAAAGGCAGTTACAGATGCTGGGACATACAGAAATAATGTGAAAAAGTAATAAACCATGCGTAGCAGTATAGCATTTTTACAACATAAACACAAAACTTTATTGGTAAGTTACACTACATTTTTCTTCTTTTCTGGATATTAATTTCTGTAGAGACACAAAGATGTCAAAGTTGACAAGCATACAAATCACTGAGTCGCTAAAGAATGGTTGGAAGGTTTCTGGAGGTCGTGAGAGTTCAGTCTCCTAGATGAAGGAGTGTTACCCCACTCCTAGGTCAGGGGTGATGTCTGAAGTACTCCAAGGACAGTTCTGATAATTCCTAGTCTTGAACAGCCCTCCTGAACCTCCCAAGACTACACATGTGGCACTTCTGCTACATCATCTGGCACTATTGTCACCTTCATAGTAGCCCTTCAAGTAGTTAGAAGCAATCACTAAGCCCTTCATTAGCCTTCTCTTCCCAGGACCACCAAAGCTCAGTTCCCCCACCCCCCCATCGTTCTTCTAGGGTATGTTTTAGGCACCGACTTTCTTAGACACCCATTACCGGACCAGTTTCTCCTGTAAGTGGGGGTCCCCAGCACTCCCTGACATTTGCCAGCTCCCAGTGTCCAGAAGAGCAGCACTGTAAATTTCCTCTTGGGCACCCTTCTTGTACGCGATCGGCCGGTGCCAGGATGTTCTGGGTCCGCGCCACGGCCTCTGCCTGGTGCTTCCTTGAGGCCAGCCCCGGGCCCACTGCCGGGAGCAGTTTGATATCATAGCGGCTGCAGACCTCGGTCCTTCCCCGCAGCAAGTCACTAACAGCCACGCCAGTCCTGGGAGCTTTCTGCCCGTGGCCCAACCGGGACAAGGCGTTTCTGCGGCCGCAGTAGCGGCCAGGTCACCTCTGAGTGCAGGTAAGGGGCTCTTTGTCGCCCGCACAGCGGCACCGGCACAGGCACCGGCACAGGCAGGCGCTGTTCTCGCTCTCGGCCTCCCCCGGCTGCCACTTGCCGAAGAACGGGGGCCGGGAGTCACCGCCCGGTTCCCGCTCCACGCAGCTCCCCTCGGCTCGCCTCCTCCCGGGACACCCCCGCCCTC
>NC_031768.1:42259392-42299623 GCF_001522545.3 Parus major
TGCCATGCCATGCCATGCCCTGCCCTGCCCTGCCTTGCCCTGCCTTGCCTAGGTGCCGGGAGGAGCGGCTCCCGATCCCGCTGACGGTCAGGCTGCGAGGGCACCGGGCTTTCCGCAGGAGAACGGGTTCTAAGGAAGTCGGGGGAATCAGATGAAATCAAAGGAATTAAGCCGGGGAGGAATTTTGCCTGCATATTGTGAGTGTCAATAATCCCAGGCTCACACTGCTGACAGCAGATTGGTAACCCGTCGCGGGTTGATATCTGAATTGGTTGGCACTCCCCATACACCCAGCTCTGCTCATTCCGTTTGTTTCAGGAAAAGGGTTCCCCGTTACTTAAGGAAGGGAGTGATCCATTGTGCTGCCTCTTTAAGATGCTACATGTAAAGTTTGGTTGCTAGGTCCCCTTTTTCTCCTGATGGATACCAGATGTCGGCAGAAAAAAGCAGTTTATGTTCCAACAAATCTACAGAGTGGATGTACATTTCTAGCTGTTAGCAAAACACTTGCTAATTACAATGCTTCCTTCTCTTTTAAAGCCGGGGTAACTTGCAGAGTCCTTTTTCCTAAACCGTGACTGAATGTTATGGTACCAGTGCTATTTTTTCCCCCCTTTTTCTTTTTTTCTTTTTTTTTAAAAAAAGAAAAAAAGAAAAAGTAAATGCAGTAAATGTTGAAAATTCAATTAATTCACTAAATACCTTAACTGAGAATGGGAAGAGCTAGTTTTTCTTTTTGTTTTCCCTTTTTGAAAGCTAGAGAAAGTAACATCCGAGTTGCGAACAGATGGCATCAATCAGTCAGCACAAATCCTGCCTAACGTCGGTGTTACAGTATAGTACTCTACTCAAGTGAACATTAATTTTGGAAACCAAAATGATTTTTAAGGAAGTGTGTTGGAGTAATTTTGTTCTTGTGGTATATTACTTCAGTTCTTAAAATTTTTCTTTTTGGAGTGGCTGGATAAACAATTTTAAACTTATTTATAATTCTTTGATAAATAGAAGATTTTTTAAATTTTATTTAAGAAACTCAAGTTTTAAGTAAATCTTCTGATAGCTGTCTGATAAGAAATATCCACTAGACCACTTCTGTTCTTGCTGTTATTCACTAGGCAAACTGGTCTGTCTTTACCACTGGACTAATAGTGTTTTTTTCAGTCCTGTTTAGTCTATTTTGCCTTTTCAGTAGTGTATCAATCAGTCTTTCTCCTATTTTTTCCCCTTGCCAGCCCACCCTCTGCCCACATGCATGGGAAAGGGGAAAATTGCCTCACGTATTCTTCTTCTTCCAGCCGGCGAGTAGGAGGTGTTTTATGATATCTTATTCCTCTGTAATAGGGAAGTCACAGATTTGCCCTACTACATAAAGTTATTTAAATCTTTTTTTAATCCAGAAATCTATGTATGCAATTTAGGGGAAAAGGTAGTTTTCAAAAAAGTAAACAAGATTTATAACTTTGGTTGGAATCTAGTTTGTGTGTACTTTCTGATTGGGGTTATGCTTCCCCCTTGTTTTGATAAACCCTTGAGAACAACTGGAGTAAAGGATCTTCACGATTTGTTTAATTTCTATGCAAGCTGCTGATGTGGTGTGAAAGAGCTTATAGATCTTTCTCAAGCTTCAGGATGGGGAAGGAAAAGCTTTAACTGTCTGTGGGGGCACAGCTTCTCTTATCACCCTTTTGCTGTGGGAAGCGATACTCCATCACAACCTGGGAACTTGGGGAAGCCAAAACTCATCCTCTCACTCCAGCCCCTGGAGATGTGTAATAACCACCACAATCTGCTCTATGCTCCCTGAGCCCCCTGGCTCACATTTCTCAGCCACCTACCTTTGCTGCCACTTTTCCTGTCTTTGTTGCCAGTCACAACCTACTTGCTCCTTTCAGTTAGAGTGAGCAGACCCCAGGGCTTCTGCTTTCCCACAGAGACAGGAGAACAAAGCTCTTCTTCTCTGGCTTTCTCTTTTGAGTTCATGGTACTGTTTCTTGTGGGGTAGGTAACCCAGCAGCCTTGCCATACTTGCTCTTAAGGCACCTTCCAGGAAAACAAAGTTACTGCTTGCAATCCCCTATAAAGGGTACTGCCAGCATCTCAGGCCCCTCACTTCCCAGATAAGTCCCGTAATAATGAGCATCCTCTACACCAGAGCTCCTGCTTTTCCCACACTGCACATTGGGAAGATGACTTTGCCTCCTGAACAAAGAGAGGTGCTGTGAAGCCCGGGGGTCAGGACCTATTTCAGTCACACTTCTCTCCCAACATCACCTGCTGACCTTCCTCAGGAAACTCACTGTACAGTGACTCCATCCTTCTGCAGAGACATTGAGGCTTACAGTAAGCAGAGAGAATGAAAACACCAAATTCGTCCTTGTAGGATCACAGAGATGTCTTAGGAGGAAGCTGTAGAGTTTTCTTCATTGATAGACTACTAAAGAGTTCGGATTAATGTTTTTAACTCTGATGAGTATTTCATGTAGCAGCAGGTAGAAGAAAAACATTTAGGAAAAATGGCTTGTGAGGAAAGGAGAAAGATGTCTCTGTCATCCCAGTTTCTGATGTTAGCAATCCACACACATTTTGTTTTAGTGGGTGATAAATTTCAACCAAAGCCTCTTTAAGAACCAGTTGTGTTAGTTTTTTACTACCAGTTATATTCAGAATACAGGCTTCTAATTCATGTGCTAAGAATCAGGTTGCTAGGTTTAGCTGACTGCCCTTCTTATCCTGCAAAAGTGAAAATTCAAAGCCTACTCTGGGCAGTTTCAACAGGATCCAGAGGCAGCTGCCTGCCAGAGTACAACCTGTTCAGATCCTCTCATGGCACAGTATTCTTAATTCAGTCAGCTTTTCCCATATCAGCTGTAGGAACCACCTGTTATGCACCTAACAAAGTATCAGCTGCAGAGGTAGTATACAGAACAGCCTCATATCATGAACTGGACTTGATGTTCACATTCATGGAATATGAATTTCAGAATATTGTAATAAATCTTACAAAAAAAAAAAGATTCCTTCTCACATTGTGCTTGTTAATATGACCCAGGCTAATGTAAAGTGAGAAGAGGGATTGTGATTGCAATGGTTTTGTCTGCTTTAGAGGAAGGTAGCATTTGAAGTAGGAGACCAAGTGTAAAAAGGGTTGTATTTTTCCCCTTGGATGAATAATCTGGAAGTGAAGCAAAATCATAGCTGTTGAAAGAATGATAAAAAAATGATTTTGAGTGCTCAGCTGTAACCAAACAGGAGGTGGTATGTTTTTTACTTTAGATTCCAAATGTTGCTGCATTTCTAAATCCCACGTTCCTGATCGCTTAGGAAATACATAGTAATGCTTTTTCCCAAAAAAGTACTACTCAACTCCTTTTGAAATTATTTTCAACCAGTCATGAAACTTAAGTAATTTATTCCACAGCAAATTACTTAATCTGAGATTAGTAAAAAGCTCCATGTATGATGATATTTAAAGAACGTATTAAAGAAAAAAAAAAACACCAACAAAGAACGAACCAGGACCAAACTGAAAGAACTGAACCAAATCAAACCAACCAACCAATGCCTCCCCTTCCCCCCCCCCAAAAAAAAAAAGGCAAGGAAAAGTATAACAGAAATATTTTCGTACAGTGATTAAAGTTTAAATGTTAAATATGTTCTCATTTGAATAATATATGTGTGTATTTGTGCATGGGTGTGTGCTTGCAAATGGATGCTTTAGCCGTGAAAAATGAGACATGTATTTCCAATTATTCTGGGAAAGAAAAAAATACTGATTTTTCAGTTGTTGACCATTTTACACATCTGTATTATAAACTGAAGAATATGGAATTATCAAGATTATGTTAGAACAGAACAGTCTAAAAGGAAATGTAACCATCTTGCTTGAAAAACTGTGTAGCAAGTAAAAGATTGCAAACGCATGTTTTGTTTGCTTTAAAACTAACAATTTTTATCTTCCAGAAAAATTGTCAGTAAATACAGTGAAAATGAGAGCAATCTCCTGTGAATATTAGCAACTTCTCCACATGTCTATAGTGCTACAGTAAGGCGAAAAAAAATCCAAAGGAGAAGGAAGCTTTAACCTGTTGTGGTTAAAAACTTTGAGGAAAGATGTTTTAAATTCTTTAAGAAGGATCAAATATTTTATCATCACCTTGTTTTTTCATCAGTCACTTCAAATTCTATTTGTCAAATCCAAGAGAGATGCCTGGAACTTCAAGAATCTAAACATGATGTAGGTAGAACAGATATATTCTTACCTCTTTTCCTAAGAAGAAGCAGTCACTTTGATAACAATCTTCAGGTAGCAAAGTGATTCAATACCAACATTCACAATTTTGACACAATTTTAAGGCGAGAATCACAGCTTAGCTCTTTATTGAAGGCAAAAAGTAAAATGGAAGAAGAAATATACAGCTGCAGCAACAATAACAGGAAACCAGAAGAAAAAAGGGGGTGGGTTCTGACTCTTGATCTGAACATGCTCAAGATAATAGTAAGTGCTAATGCTTTGGTAAGTAGTGGCATAATGTGTGTCCTGCCATTTAGAACATCCTGCACATACAGAGAGACACACACCAGGTATATAGCAGTGAGCTTCATCTCTTTGGTAATTTTGGAAGTATATTCTTCTTTTTTCAGGCAGATCTGGAATGATTTGAGAGCCTGAGTAAAAGGACTTTCAAGTTTGACTTGGGAAGGAAGAATGCCCAGGAACCATGTGCAGTAGTGTTTCATTTGGGAAACAGCTCCCCTTCTGCTTCTTCTCTCCTAGATTTTTATTAAACTTAAATTTTGTAAAAGTTTGTGTTACTGCTCTTAGGACTAATAATAATAATAATAATAATAATAATAATAAATGTTAGAAAGGTAGATTATTTGGCGAAGTGGAAATATTCTGTTACAAATTGGGATTTTTGTAATTTCTCTGAAACTTTCCAATTCTATTTGGAAGTGTAACTGTTGGAACAGCAATCTTATAGGATAGCAGCTACCTCCAAACTCTAGAACTTCCTAAGTTTAAAAGCTGACTTTGGTTTGGCTCATTTCTCTCAGGAAAAAAAATAAAAAAGGGTTTTTTGAAAAACATACAGGAAGTGTATCAAACAAGAAAGATCTATATCCTCTACTCTATTACCGGTACATACAAAGTTCTTTAGATTGCATGTTCTTTTCAAGCTGTGCATGCTATGCAGTATGTACAAATGTATAAAATATTAATACTACTAAAACTCCAGAATTCTGACAATTTGGAATCTACCTGAAAAAACCTAAACCCCAGATACCAGAACACTTCTTTATTTCCTTCCATGAATTTGTATAAATTACAGACACACAGAACCACAATAAAGAAGGACTGTGTCTCTTCACACCTGCAGTGTGAAAACATGAGCTCATTCTGGCATGTCCTGACTTCAGCCTTGACCAAAAAGGAGTAAGGACAAAAGCTACTGAAATGTGCTCACCAACACTTGCCCAGCAAAGGGAATCTGGGCACTGGATAGTAGTCTGTGGTGGCTTTAGTTTATAAAATTTACAGGATAATATTTTTCACTGGTTTTGGCTATCTTAACACTAAAAGAAATATTAATTATTTAATTTACCATACTATTTACTGATTTTTCCTTGGAAATACTCAGATACTCTAGCAATGGCCAAAGAAGACATGATTAGATTTAATTGTTAAAACTGCCAATTTAAATTTTCTTTAAGGAGTAAAGAGCTTCCATGGAGTGTTCAAACTTAATTTAAAATATTAGCTGATATTTATGACATAGTCTTCTTTAATCAGATATTTTTTGTATGTGACAATTAAAGAGAGATAATTTAGTCCAATGTTTTCTTTCTCTCAAGATCATCTCAGTCACCTGCAGTTCTCATGGTGCATAGAAATGCCAATTAACTTGGAAGTAACAATAAGGATGAACTCAGTTCTAGTACTGAAAAAAGCTTTTCTTTATTAATTTAAATATTGCAAGTAAAATAATATAGTGTTAAATAAAATACCAAAAAAAAACCCAGCAATTTTTAATAATTTGTCTCTCTTTTGCCCTTCCATGTTGAATATGAAATTCAGATTTTTTTCTGAAGAGATCCATGCTCATGCTTGTAATGACAGGTGGTGGCAAAATACTAAAATGCAGCTGGAAAATGGGCTTCAGTGTTACCTCCAGTGAATAACACGGCTTTGAGGTTTGGGTTTGTTTGAAATGTGATTGTAATATCAGGGGAAGTGGCAGGATCTCTCCTGTGTGCCTTTACTAGAGCAGATACTTCTGCAGTGTATTCAATTGAACTAAAACAAGGTTTCAGATTAAACTTACACTTTTTTTTTTTTTTTTTCCAAATTCAAAGGAATAGGAAATTGGTTTTCTACTAGGAAAAGTGACTACTATGGTCAATTGACTCCAGTAAGTTAGAAACAGACAATCCCTAATTGCTGATGCATGGTGATGGCTGCAGTGCAGATAGAATTTTACATCAAATATAGTACCAGAGGAAGAATGCCAGCACAAAGGAAGGTGGCAGTATAGAAATGATGCAGAAAAGAAGCGAAGAAACAAAATATAGGTTGCCATGAAGCACTAGAAGGAAGACTGTGCAGGAAAAGCTGCAAGGGGAAAATTGCATGTAGTGAAATAAAGGCCTATGAGAGAATAACACATCATGAGTTATTTGGGACTCTTGGAAAGTAAGTTTTTCTTAGAAAAATATTCGATGTTTTTGGCTGTCACTTCTTTTACTAGCACCCTCTATTATAGCTAGTTATTCATTATCAGATGACTAATTATTGTAATAGTTGGCATTAATTTAAAAACAGAACACATATCCTATCCTAGATTTGGCAGGACAAAATAAGAAATATATGGAATATAATGAGTTTGCTCTTTAAAAATACATATAAAACACGCTAGTTCTCTTATTTTTTCCAAATCACTAAAATAACTGATGGGGAAGTAAGAAGTACCTTAGGAGACTTTGTAAAGTGATGCAGGTTCAGAGATAAGGTTTGAATTTGCACTTACTCTCCATGTGCTTCTGCAACAGGCCGCACACCTATATGCATCTTTGCTTTCAGGAATGTACATGTTGTCTACCTACTAGTTTTTCAAGCTTTTTGCTTTTTGTCATCTTTTCCTTATAAGTGATTGCTTGCCTGTAGACAGGACCCTGATTTTCAGAATTCATTCCTTATCTGTTTCAGTTGGATCCTGTTACAGCATCTCAGTTTCAGGACTGAACAGCCACATCACTACAGCCAAAAATAACTTCTGAAAGCCTAGGGTTTGACTGTCAGAATGTGCTTTGTAAGGAATGATTATTTAAACTTGGCAAAGTGATGCTTTTAATGGCTGTGGTTTGATTTTTATGAAAAAACGGTGGTATTAAAGTAATGGATTAGCCAATCTTTGATATTAGATTCACTCAGTATTAGAGTGTAAACCAGTTATTTTTTCATGTTTCTCTTCAATTGTACAAATTATAGCAATCAAAACAAATCCTATGTTGCTTTTAACAAAACTCAATGTATTGATGGTAGGTGCAGTAGGAACTGACTGTAAATCACCCTAATTTCTAAACAGGGTGACAAAATTCTGGGAAAAAAAAATCTGTCAATTCCAGTATTTTCAAATCTATCATGGCATGTTTAAGCTGGCTCCCAGCAATGCCAAAGCATATGTAAGCAAGATAACAAACTATTATCAAGCATTTATGAAAGTTCACTTTCTTGTCTTCTAGTTTAGGTAGGTGCAGTGGTTATTCGTGTCCATAGAATTGTAATGAAGCTATATCTAATATATATAAATATATACAAAAATTTGATAATTAGAGCAATTGATTTCAGAGAAATTGTGTCTTTTGTGTCATAGACTGCTGGCTTGTATTAAAATACAATATTAATCACCAGCCAGTAAGTCTGTGCACATTGTCTAAAAAACTAGTTTTCCAGTTTCATTTGTCATTTTCTTTAAGACATTTTCTTGCAGTATATTTTTTATTAGCTTCAAGTTTTTTTTCAGTGAAACTCCCACTAAATGTCACGTTTAATATATTTTTAGATAACTAAACATGAGATTTGATTTATCTGACTCCCAAGTAAAAGTGAAAACAGAGTAAAATTTGAGTATTAATATAATACTTTTAAATTTTGCTAACATTATTGTATAATACAGACACTGACAGATTTAATTAAGTCTTTGTTACAGGTACTATTGTCATATTATTACCTAAATTGCTACTGATTATGTTGCAAAAATAACAGCTTTAGGAAAAGCAAACAAAACACAACTGAAGTAATTTGATTTCCAGAGGCCATCCAAATTCCAAATGCAGCACTCATGCCAACAAAGGCAATTTTTTTTTAAAGCGTCTAAGTGTTTTAATTAAAATTTTGTTCACTTAGTCTCCTGCTAAAATAACCAGACCCACACTTCTTTGTGGCCTTATTTTTTATTTTCAGGTCAGTTTCAAATGCAAGGAAGCAGTCTATAAGACATCAGTTCTGTGAGAAAAATGACTTCAAATGAACTTCTTGCCGTGAATGCATGATTTCCTTTATTTCCTGACAAAATATAAAGTTATATGCTTGCATTGCTTTGCTTCAGTGAAAAAAGAATTTAGGAAATATAGAGTATATAAATATGGAATACGTCTCAGAAAGAAACCAGAAGTGAAAATTAGTGAATTCTGCCCTTCCAACTCCTCTGAGGGACATACAAAAACAATAATAAAATAGGAGTGCAGGATGGAGTTCCCCCCACTATCTGAACTGCTTATCAGTATATATATTTCCCGTCTTGGAGTGTCTGAATACCAACAATATGTATTTATATCACAGAATCACAGAATGGCTGAGGACAGAGCCCCTTGGATGCCAGCTGGTCCAACCTGTTTGTTCATACAGTGCCACCTATGGCAGGTTTATCAGGCATGTCCAGACAGGCTTCTTAAAATAACTCTAAGGATGGAGACTCTACCGCCTCTCTGAGCAATCTGTGCCAGTCCTTGGTCATAATCACAGTGAAAAAGTGCTTCCTGTTGTTCTGAGGGAAACTCCTGTATTTCAATTTGTGCACGTTGCCTCTGGTCCTGTCACTGGGAAGGACTGAAAAGAGCCTGGCTCTGTTTTCTTTGCACCCTTCCTTCATGTATTTGTACACACTGGTGAGTTATCCCCTGAGACTTCTCGACACCAAACAGTCCCAGCTCTCTCAGCTTTTCCTAATAAGATTCTCCAGTCCATCATGAATTTTGTGGCTGTTTGTTGAACTCACTCCAGCATGTCAATGTATCTCTCGTAGTGAGGAGCCCAGAGCTGGATGTGGCACTCCATGTGTGTGCTCACCAGTGCTGTGTGGAGGAGAAGAAGCACCTTCCTTGACCTGGTAACACTGCCCTTAATGCACCCCTGCACACCCATAACCTTCTTTGCCACAGTGGCACATCTCTGCCTCATGTTCAATTTGATGTCCAGCAGGACACAGGTCTTTTCCATCCAGGTGGCCTCCAGCCTTTCCTTGGTGCCTAGGGTTGTTCCTTCACAGGTGTAGGACTTTGCACTTCCCCTTGTGGAACCTCAAATGGCAATGTCTGCATTTTTCTTTTTCTTCTAAAGGAGGAATTCACGATCTTGATTCTTTAAGGTAATTAATATTCATATTTTTTGTCACATTTTGGAAAACCTAAGGTCACTGCCTTGCATGTACAGATCAGTCCATATTTAACTGCACTTGAGGAGTCTGAGATAAGGATTACCTGCAATGGAGTTTGCTATATGTGAATTTGGTTACACTAATTGACCTCATGCTGGGTTAAACGGTTTTAAACTACATTTTCTATTTCCCTCACTTGTGTACTTGAGTGTATTTCTTTTTTACTATTTCAATATTTGAAACATAGCTAGAAACCTTTAATAAAAAGGATTTGTATGTGTAACAAAATATTTTTTATCATTAGTTCATATTAAAAATATCCGTAGTCATATTTAAGGTAAGAATGACAGTTGAAAATAGAGGTCTTGATTCAGCAGTATTTAGTGCCTAATTTAGTTTTGAGACCTTGACAGTCCAAATGTATTCAATGTCTAAACTTCTTCAGTAATGTATACAGTATATTTTTTATTATATATTACATGAGAGAACTCAGACCTAATACCTTCAGTTATTTGTATTACACTCGTATATCCCATTTATTTCTAGGTACAATCAACTTTGTAGCTACAGAGCTACCCTGCAGTGCATCTCAATTATTTCTATTCATCTAATCAGTAAATTTAATATTTTTGGTGCCACTAGCTGAAAAGAGTGCTACTTAGCCTTAATTAGAAATTCAGTTACAGGTTTGGGATGCACAAAGTGAATTTTATTTAGAAACTGTTTTATTTGTTGTGACAGGCTGAAATTTCCGGTAATATTTGTTTGGCTTATATACATACACACATATTCATATATGTATTATACATACTTATACATGTATATGTGTGTGTGATTGGATCACATACAGTATTTAACAGCTGCATACTTATGTTTTATTGCATGTTTTGTACTTATGTGTTTATATCCAGCTGATTTTGTGAATATGATACATCAGTTTGCCTAAAAAACACAGTGTGTGTTTTCCATACTAAAATGTTGAAATTATAAATAGCACCTAAACCCTCATATTTATTTTGTAGCAACATACATTTTTTCCTCTAGATGGCAATATATTGCAAGAAATATTGTCAATCTGTTTGCAGAAGGTTTAAACATTGAATTTGGCAGTCTCCAGAAGTTATTTAAAGTGAAATTACTCACTCTTTTCACTTGAATTTTTTGAGAGTTTTTAAGTGTAACATTATATATAATTAAGAAAATCCTATACAATTGGAAGAAGTAAACAAGTTGAACAAAAAATAATCAATTATGCTATATTCAGTGCATAAATACTTGCCTATAACTAATGGTCACATGGTCTTTTACATCAAGATAATCTGTAAAAGGATTTCCCAAATATATTAGTATTTTTCACATAAATTACTGTAGGAAATGCAACTTTTACTTTTCCATATCAAGACTTTGAAGTTGCATATTGACTCATTTTTTTTTATTTCATCATAAATTAAAATACAGTATAGCAAACATAATTTTATGAAACAATGAGCAATACTTATATGGAAAATTATGAATAATATATTAGAGGTAAAGATGCTGTTGTAGAAGTGATGATTAAAAAATACTGGGAGAACTAATCAGGATAGGTAGTATCTTTCATACACCAGCTGATAAAAGCAGAGTGTTAAAATAGATGTTTTTCCAGGCATCTCAGTCAAAAACTTGTATTTGCCTCTGTTCATACATTTTAAACCTGGCTTAATATTTTTCTGTTCTAGTATACCATAATAAAAAGACTGTATTTTCTTGAAAACATTAAACAGAAACTCAGGGGTGTCATGCACATCTGGAGTTCATATATTTTTATATACCCTTTTAGAAAATACTGTGTGAGCCTACTGAAAAAAATATATGAATTGAGACACTATTTCAACCATATAACACACTTGAGATATCCTTGTTTCTATACATGAGTTTGACTTTTTTCTCTATAAAAATAAATACTTGTACTTTATTGGAAGACTATAACCTTTCATTTCATCAGAATCTGACAGATCAGTAAACCAGCCCAGAAGGTTTACTCATGGTATCTTCCCCTGAAAATTCCAGTGTGGATTCCTGAGGAATTACACAAAAGAAGTATTTTTCCCTTAACTTTAGTTAAATGAAGAGATGATCTGGTGATATGATCTTGAGTATACTGAAGATAAACTCTGCAGCTGGGTAGCTCAAACAGCTGTGAAATGTGGCCGTAAGAAAAAATGGGAGGGGCAGAAATGGCAATTTTATGGCAACACATCTGCAAATGTTTGTCAGTTAGTCATACAGTTCATCTCAGGGTAACTCTGTGGGTTTAGGGATAGATTTCTTAGCACTCTATACCTACCCGCTTAAAAAGGAAGTGTTGAACTGGTATTTTTGACCTTCTGGATCTGATTAGGAGAAATGCAGGGGTACATGATGCTAATAAATACGGAAAGGGAAGGCACAGATCAAGACATCTGGGCTTTGGTGAACACTGATAGTGGAAAAACTGTGGGCATTTCCTTTGAGATGGCTAAAGGATGAAAATGAGCTCACTGTTGTACTACAGATTTTAAGATGACTCAAGCAAAGAGGACAGTAGAAAAAATGCTACTTGATTTCACTCTTCCGAACAGATAAAAGCTGCCGATATGCGAGAGTTAAGAGTGCAGTAGAGGAGTTTGCTAGCTAGTTTCTTTGAGATAAAACCTTGAAGGCTGAAAGACTAGTGGAGGGGCTGAGCTGTAAGTTCAAGTTTACAGTAGCTCTTAGCTACTTGGAATGCAAAATTCGCAGTTTGAATGGTGGCAATTTCTGGAATTCAGAATATCACACTACAATGGTGTACTCAGACTTCTGGAGCTTTGTAGTGCTCAGCCACAAAGTACTTGAAGTTCAGGCAATGCCGGAACTGAGCTATATGGTAAAGTCCTGGATGTGTTATGGAAAGAGGCAGAGTGTGACATTGTTGCATCTTCTGCAGAGGGCATTGGTGTTTGGTCAGCAGTCCAAATATGCTTCGTGCAATACTTCTTTATTAAACTCCTTGAATGTTTACTGTAATGCATTAGAAATACCATATTTCTCTTTAAGAGTCAGTCAACCAGCTCTTGTTCCTGTTGGTAAGGAAGTGAACATTGCCATACTCCTTAATAAAACCTTTCCCTTGACACTGAGGAAAGGATGCACATTTAAGGTAGAGCACTTTGGTGATCTCCAGCTGCTAGATGAGCCTTCTAGGATAATTTACCAGTCTCATGCTTCTCCCATCAATACTGAGACCATGTCACCTTTGTCTCTGGAATTAGTGAGATGTGTAACAAAATCAAACTGTCTTTACTACCATCTTTGTCATTTATATTCTTAGATCAGGGAGTTATGCCAAAAACTGTTAATTGAGAAGTATAAAAATATGTATTATATAAAAAGTAACTATAGATCAGAGGTGGCTGCATAGTAGTAATGTTTGGAATTCATCTGGTTAAACTAGATTTCTAAGAGGTAGTCATCCTTTGTTGGAACTGTCACTTCAGAGTTCTTTGATCCTTTACTGTAAAAAAACAGGCATATCCAAAAAGTAATTAATTGCATCCTAGATTAAAAATTTATGACAGGTTTGGCCAGACAGCATCCTTTCTCTCTATTGACTGGTTTTAGGTAAATTTAAAAATTTATGTTAAATTGAATCTCACTCAATATCTGTCCTGAACAGTCCTGGCCTGACTTAGTATGTGATCTCAAAAAAAAAAAACCAAACAAAACCTATAAGATCTCTACATATGAGGATTTTTCATTGCTGTAATGACGCTGCAATAGAGTCACAGCAGTTTCAGTTGAGAAAGATCTGGCCTGCAATATTGTTTTAATGTCTACCACATTAAATGAAGTCACCTTATTTTACTTAGAATGGTACTGGTACATAATATATGTTTGCTAACCTATTCTAAACTGGGGTTTGCACTAAGACAACTAAATTTGTTAGTTACTTCCATATGCAAATTTCTGTAATGTGAAAATAATACTGTGCTGTCTTGAAGCTTCTAAACTTGTTTCCACCTGTGCTAACTTTGAATGGAAAATGCTATAAACCAGCATTGTCAGCTCACTTATTACTTGTTTTAGAGAGGGATAGTAAATACGAAAAATGGCAAGGAAGATAACAGTGATATAACTTTGCTGCAGAGGGTTGGAAGAAAATTGAATTGATTTACAAAGAATTGGTTATTTTTCTCCATATTCAGAGGAGAAATAATTCTGTAAATTATTCCTTAAGAAATATGGTTGTTTATATTAGTGCTAGAATATTTATCATACAGTTATACACTAAGAAACATCTTTTTTTCCCCTTGAAAAAATTTTTTTTGATAGTTTCATCCTGTACATTCCCTTTGAAGAACTGGTTCTTCTTGTGTCACCTCTGACATAACAGGGAATGTATCATTCTTGAAATACACATTTTCTTATATGTATTTTAAAGATCTCATGTTGTATCTATACTTAATTAGGGATTTTTTCCATTTTATAGAAAGTATGGAACATTTTCAATTAATTTAAGAATAATGTAGGAGGGGTGCTGCAGCATTATGCACAATACCAGCATGTGGATAAAATCACAGGAATTAGCAAAATTCCACAAAGCTTTTGAGGAGCAGATGCTTTGAAAGGTGGCTGCTGTTAGGAGTGTGACCTGTACTATGGATTTAATCCATGGATTCATACCAATCCTAAAAATTCTGGACAGCTTTCTGCAATACCGGTTCAGAAAGGGTCCTTCCTTCACTTTCCATTCAGGTTCACTTGACCCAGTCACTGAGCCTGTAAGGGGACTGCCTTGCCTTTGACTTTTGCCAAGAGCCTTTATGAAATCTCAGGTCTAGGGTAATAGTGGTCACAGCTGAGACAGAGATTTGTATACAGTTATCCCTACCCAGAAAAACAGATAGGGTACAGGATGGCCCAAATCCCACTAACTGTTTCTACCCTGGATGCTTAAATCAAAGTTTGCTTTGTACAAGTATCAAATTGAATTGTAAATGTTTTCCTCTAATATATTTCATGAGAAAATGATGCCTTGCTCCTCTAGAAGTGGTGCTGCCCTCCCCAGTCTGCACCAATTTCCACCGCCTTGCTTTCAGTGGTATGAGTGTTTGTGAAACCATTGCCAAATCAGGGAGCTATTCTTGCAGGGACCTCTCACTACACAGAATGAGCTTGTGTTGGCCCCAGAGCTGTCTCAATGCCTGAGTCCTTGTGTACTCACAAGGAGGACAGTTGGAGTAAGGGAAGGATGACCTTGTCATCAGCAGAGGCAATTTAGTTTAGATTCAGCTGTGTCCTTAGTCTGTACTAGCATAGTTCAAAGTTTCACACAGCCAGTGTGTTCATTTCATCATATTACTAAAACTCCCTGTGGGGGGGAAAAAAAATGTTAAAATTTTCAGAATAATGTCCTTTTACACATTTAAAAGGAAGATAAATCACTCAAACCTTTTGATCACATCAAAAAGATGGTGTATTTCTATTTTAAAGAAAAAAACTCCAAACTCATTGAGTCAGACAGCAAGCTTTTCCTCTGCTTTGCTATTTGGGCTTTTGTCTACTGATGTTGATTAATAATCAACTCTTACTTTTTAGGGTAATTATATATGACAGATCATTAGGATTGCCTAGAAGGAGTGATGGAAAATGTTATAACTTCTGATATTTTTTAAGACAGATTTTGCTGAGGGATTCTGTTTCCTGTAGTAAGAGCCAGATATTAGCTTACAAATTATTCTGGCATAAGACAGAGACAGTAAATAAAACTTACCGGAATAGTTCAGTTTCTTTTCATTGCGTTGCTATCAGTTGCTGCTTTATTGCTTGCTGGAGGGAAGGAAAATCTGATGACTCTAAGTCCCCTATTTTAATTGTCAGAATACTTAAATATGTTTCTGTAAGTTTTTTGTAATCTGGGCCCAAGTTTCTTCATCTGTAAAATGGGATTAATTTTTCTCAGAGATTTAAAGAGACACAATTAACTAATATTTAGGAAATACTTTGAAATCCACAGTCTGAACTTCATAAAAGTTAGTTCTACATGAAGTGTGTTCCAGAGATCTGTGTATGTTACTTGGATAACATTCTGCCAAATTATTCTGCCAAATATGTAAGTATAAAAACAAATTCAGAATTGCTAAAACTCAGTGCATCATGGAAACTAATTAAATTAACAGAAAATGGAATATTTTTCTCTTGGTATAGAACAGAAACTACCTGATGTGATTATTTTGAAGCAAACTTCATCTTCCATATGTCAAGAATGAGTTTTTCTTTACAGAGATCTGGACACATAATTGTAAAAAAAGGTTTTACTTTGATTAACAAAGGAACCGGCAAAGACACATTTTGTCTTCAGCAGTGGTAAATACAAACTGCCACAGCTAACTCTGAGGGAAGTGCCCAGTTAAGAATACAGTTCAAATCTGCTTGAATATCCACTTAAGAGAAGTATAAATCTCTCAGGGCAGGAGTAATTTTAAGTTAAACCTTGTTTTATTTTGTGAATAGGGAACTTGCATTCCTGCTATGTTTGACTGTAGTCAACATGTTGTGTAGCCTTAATATGGTGCCCCCATTGCTAAATTTATGTGACAAAAGATGTTGCCTATTAAATGAGAAGTGAGCAGTGCTAGTAGCAAGTCCAGCTATTCTTTCTGCTTTAAATAGGTATAAAAGAAGGAAAACAAAATGCAGAATGTTAAACAAAAACAACAAACCCCAAGAAAAATGCTGGCTTTCTGGTTATTGAGATCTACTTTATTCTTAGAGTGTTACCCTGTTCATGACAAGGTAAATCAGTAAAAATACTAAAAGCACCAGACACAGTATAAGCAATGGATTAATGTGCCAAATTCTATTTGTGTTTCATACAGAATGGCATAACAGCAGACAGCTCAAAGGCATGCAGATGAACCCTCAGTTTGTCAGGAGTTCAGGGAACAAAAAAGCAGCCTGCAGCTAGCTTTCTCCACCTATGCCTGGCACAAATACAGTAACTAAATGCTGTATTTTATTGCTAAATAGAAAGAAACAAACAGTGAAATTTTAATATCAAGCAAGAGCTAAAGCTGGCAGAAGAAGAAAACAATAGCACTCAAAGAATATAACAACAGCAAGGAGGGAATAATATGGTCCAAAAATGAATAAAAGACAAGGGACTACATCCAAATCCAGAATAGGTTGTAAAACATGGTCAGAGATAAAATATTCCCAGTGGAAGTAATTGGGAGAGGCACTATAACTCCTATTGTGGTCAAGTAGGGAATCCTGCAAATCATCCTTTGTACTGCCACCAAATACCATTTTGTGTCTCTGCTGTTACCCAATTTTTGGGATTGCATATTTCTTTCCATGCTTTTTAGGGTTTATTATTTAAATTATTTTAATCTTTTTTGTGTTGGTGTTGGGCTGTTATCAACAAAAATATGTAGCATATGCCTACATATGGCCTCATCAGTCAGAACACAGCAAATTTTGGATATATTAATAGGCACTGAATGAGGCATGTGAATGAAGCCTTTATTCTTCATTTAAAAGGCTAATTTTAAGGGCCTTTTAGAATCCCTTATAATTACCTCCCAATAATAAAACAAAGGAGTCCACAGCTTAAACATACCTGCATGTCAGTACCCTAAATGGACACAAATGTGAGGTTATCTGACAGAAAGGTAAATAAAGCTGTTGCAGGGATCGTGAATCTTGTTCTAGTGAAATGCTGCATGTGTAGGTACAGATCAACAAAATGGCTAATGCGATATCCAACTGCCACCTAAATACTGAGGTGCTTCTGCTCCTCCCATGCCCATCCCAGTGGTCCCCCTCAACATCCACTCTAGCACTTTTCAGACATGCTGAAGAGATTGTTTGATAAATTAACAGAAAATTAACAGGATAAAGAAAAGCTTAGTTTTCAGGTCTTTCAGAGGTTGAAATTAATGCAAAGGGCATTTCCAGGAAGAGCCAGAGACGTAGTAGAAGAGGAATGTGACCTACACAGCTGGGTATGGAGGCAGAAAATGAGGAAATGGGCTTGGTGTCCATAGACACCTCCTGTAGCAACAGGTGGCTCATATCTGTCACTGAACTACACCTTCAGAAAGAGAAAATCTCTAAGAGCAAAAAGAAGGAAGTAGAAAAGCATGACATAAATTCTGTGATTATGTATCTGTCACTCAGTAAAAGCTGAAGAAATTTGAGCATTTATGTAAAATCCAAATTGTTCCAACTTTGCAGCTCTAGGTATGACTACTATATACACACCTTACAAGCAAAAAATAAAGTTACACCAAATAAGTGACTCATCAGTTTCTTTTCTGAATGGAAACAGTTTATGTTTTGTGATTTGTTTATGGCTATTTAGCTCACAGAAGGGATAGCAAAATTGTCACTGATGGGAGTGGTTTTAACAAAATTGAAGCAAGTTCTGCTGGACCAAAGTGAATTAGTGATTCAGGAAAAATGCCTGGGGAAATACAAAATGGGAAAAAGCCCCTAGGTATTGTTGCTGTGCCTAAAATATTGAGAGCATGTGTCTATGTTTTGGGTTCCAGCCCCCCAGTAGTTATACTTGCACGTTCTTTTTGTGATGCAACAAAACAAAACTGAGTGTGTGTGTTGTCTTTGGTGAATATATGACACATATTCTTTTCTCTAAATATCTTTTTTGTTCACAGTATTTCTTGACTGCCTGCAGAAGGAGCTTTTCATGATTCAGCTTGTAGAAAACAGTAAATGTCACCATGATATTTATCTGTGTCTATTTTTCAATCACATAATCTTATTACTTTCCTAGACCTAGATTTTTCTTCCTCATATAAAAACTGGGCTCTTTTTGTAGGCAATCTCTTTGACAACAGTGGAACCAGTTATGATCAACATTACTATTCAGAGTGAGTAAGGGTGTTGCAATCTTGTCCTTAATGTTCATCTTTTCCCCAATTTATTTATTAAACAGTCTTTCATGATCCTTTTTCCCTATCTTGGGAAAAATTACCAGAATAATAATTTTTCAATTGTTTACAATAAATTCTTTATTACATAGCTAAAGAGAGGGGAAATTTTCTAATATTATTGGTTCCTTATGGGCATAGTACACACAGAATTTCATAGTGGATTTTGATTTTTTTTGAAGTTCTTTATTGTAACATATTTTGTTGATATAGTAGTTATTGAAACCCAAAATTAGTGAAAATGTTAATGTTTTCTAAGTAAATACCCAAGGAAAATGCAACATCCATTACTGTTAAAGCTTTTACACTGGCAGAAAGGGTGAGAGGTAAACTGGAATGTGTCAGTACTTTAATTCAGTTACATTGAAATGTAAAGACTCCAAAAGAATCTTTGTTAGGTTTTCAAAAAGCTAGCACTTGGATTCCTACCCAGCTGCAATGGCACAGTGCTTTACTGTCTATTACTGGTGCCAGTTTCAACGCCATTGCGCAGAAAGGTTACTGAATATGCCTAACACCCTTTGGGCTGCAAAATGAACTCCTCGCTCAAATGAACATGTTTTCTCTTCTTGCTATGAAGACAGTACACTGAGACCATTTGCTAATTCATTCTCATTCTGTTGTGTTTAATTATAACTTTCATTCCTTTTTCTTTTGCACTTAAGTCTTTTTTATTTTCCATCCATTTTTTACCTGAAATACAGTAAAGTTCAATGAGATATAATTAATTAATATAGCTGTTATCTTCCAATTACACACTCCACACACCAAATTTTAACTTGATAGATTTCTGTTTTGGTCATTGAAAAGAAGGATAATTTGTATATTACGGTTTTATAAAAGAGGTCCCTTGGCTTTTTGCAAGAGAATCAGACTGGGAGAGATTTAATTTGAGTTCTAGGGTTAGTTATAACAGCTGGGATAGTTGCTCAAATATGTGCATGGATTTTTCTGAGTTGGGTCTAACCCAAATTTTTCCTCCCCAAAAGCCTACCTTCTGTGCTAAGAAGAATTGCACTTGTACCTGAGAGGGTGCAGTTTAGAGTCAAGTGTGTAAAATATAACACAAATATAAATTTTCAGTTTAAATTCTGAATTACGGGTGCTGGGGGTACTCAATTCACCCTCATTGCTTCCCCTCAGAGGTGAGCGTAGCTAAAAACAGGTTAACTATTGTCTATACGTCCTTGTTCCAAATGGCACTGTGCCAGCAAAGAGCTATTTTGATCTCATTGATTTCAGTAAAACCTCATTTGTCACAAAACTGGGAAATTCAGTTGCAAGTCAAACTCCATATATTCTGTCACTGAAAAATTCAAAGAATCGTCCTGCTGTACAAAGCAGTGAAAGGCATGGAAAAGCAAACTCTAGAGTTCATAGGGTGGTATAATAAAGTTCTTCAGATGCTTAAAGAGTGATTGCATAACTTATAATGTAAAGCAGTCTCAGTATTTCAGTCTGCTTCAGATAGAAGGAAAATACAACTCTGCAGCAGGATTTTAAAGTCAAATTTGGTGTAGTAGTGTAACCTTATCCGGAATATGAACAAAAGAGTGGTTGCCAAGAATTAATGAATGATCTGCTTCTGTGCTAGTTTTCACATGTTTGGTACTTTGTATCACTATTACAATTGAAAATTGGAGTGTGCTAATGATTTAAAAAACAAAACCAACTGTTGCTGAAAAAAATGTAGATTATTTTAAAGGTAAATCTTAATCATTTTTTCTGGAACATTTTTATAGGAAGCCTGGGGGATGCATAACCTACAGTGTGAACAAGTCCTAGATTGTAAGTTTTTGGGAACATGTAGGTTTCAGCTGTCAGGCAAGAAGGGATGTATGTGTTTCTTTTTGTTAGGATATATTATAATATTATAATGATATATTCAATGTCCTTGTCTTACATATGTGGTTTTAAAAACAAAAAACCCCAAACAAACAGTATTCTTGATAAAACTGTAAATACTCAAAATTATGAGGCGTGCTCTTATTCTGGCTTCTAGGAAATGGGGCTATGTATTTTCTCCTGTATTTGTTGAATACTGTGAACACTGGGATCCTGATCTTCTGTTGCTACTCACATAAACGGTTTTATTTATTTAAATAACAACAATAAAAATTTATTACTTTTGTATTTTGGGTTTCATCATACAAATTCCCGGTTCATATTTTCAGTCACACCCTTAACATAAGAACACTGAAAGTCCATGTATTTTATCCTTTTCCTTATATTAAGTTATACACCTAGAATAAAATGTGAGTTTGTGTTTTGAATACATTTTCTCTTAACTATGTAATTTTAGTTGTTAATTTTACTTATAGATGATCTGCTAAGAGTTTAAGTGGAACAGTTGCTCGTTAGCGTGTGACAAGGGTGAACAGGTTGGTTGAAAAAAGTAATCAAAGAAGGCAGCTAAATCAATGTTTTCAATGCTTGTCTCTAGTTTGGAAAAATTACTACCCAAAAAAAAAAGTATAAATTAAGTTGGATTAAATTCTGATTTCTTCAGAAAGGTTGCCTCTATCTCAAGAAGCACTGAATAAATGTGTTGAAACAAAAATCTTGGCAGTTTCAGTGTTCTTTAGGGGAGTTCCTATAGTAAGTATATAAAAAATGGTATGATTGATTTTTTTTAATAACACTAACTCTTTCCCCAAAGTGACACAAGTGGGAAATCCCATCTGTGAATATCATCTGCTGCATGTTAAATTACTTTACTCAAATTGGGTTTGGTTATATCAATCATCCTCAAGCTTAATGCAATTCCTGAGGAGGTGGTTAACCTTAATATCAGTTACTGGCAAGAGTTTAAATTACTATTTTTAACAGGGTACTGGGACATTCTATTTTACAGGAACATATTTGGTTACCTCTAGTTAAACTAAATACTGATTTAAATACTCACAGATTTGTGAAGATACAAATTCAGGCACAGCAGAGCGGTAAGACATTCTCTGCATTTAGAACAAGACAGAAATACTTGAAAGTATTAATGTAATAGGAATATTTTGAGTAGTTAAAAATGCATTTACTAACTTTAATTTGCTGAATTGAAGTATGAGAACAGATATCTCACTACCCACAGAAAGGATATTATTGCTTTTAAGCAAGGAGAAGTTTGATGGTGAACCAACAATGACCAGAGGCAGCTGCTGCCTCTAATAGAACCTCCTTGTATCCTCTGAACTTGAATCAGTTCCTACTGGATAATTAAAAACTAGACTTCATAACAGACCCTAATTTCTAAAAATGGATCAAGATGACCAGCTGAAGTATATTAATTTATTAGCTGCTATCAATTCAGAAATTTGAACCTTCTCATACTCCTGAAACTTCAAAGAGCTGAAAGTGAAACAGCACTATATCTGTACTATGCTTGAGGTAGCCTTCTATTTTTATTATTAATTCAGATTGTAATCTGATTGTAACCATTAAGGCAAAAAAGAAATTAGCATAAATCAATACTTTCGCTTCCTGATGATCTTTTTTCTGACTTGATGAATGTATCATATGACAGAATAATTTGTTTACTTTTCCAATATGTGTACTAAAAAAACAACAATCCATTCAGCCAGCTAAGTCTGTAGTCATAATGCTGGATTATGAGTAGGCAGCAATGGTGCCAAATAATAAAAGGCAAAGCAGTCAGTCACAAAGTGAATGATCAAAATTATTTAGAACACAGCAAACACAAAAAAGAAAAATTGTTCTGGATATTGTTAGGACTAAAGGATGACTGGAAGATTGATTTACAGAAGATCATATTGAATATATGTATAATTTTTGGCTATTATTTTCAGATTGAGAGAAATAAAATATGAAATAACAATACATTCAGTTGACTAGACTTCATTTCCAAAGCACTCTCAGGATATATTAAATATAATGCACTAGGAAAAAACACTGTAGTGAAATTCATGGAAAAAAACTGCATGCAATTTGATTAAAAATAAAAAGGTAAACATTTACATCAAGCTATGTACTGTTCTGGAAGGAAGTTAAACAGTGTTGAGGCTCACCCAGAGGGATGTCAGAGATGTAATCTGACACATGCTAAGAGGGCTTTCTCTGCAGAGGCCTTTGAAAGAAAATGTGTTTCCTCTCATTCTCTCAAGATTATTCAATATTTAGAAACAGTCAGTAGTTCCAACTTTAGTACTTCCAGTTGGTCCCTGATGTAGGTTATTCATGTATCATTTAAAACTTGCAATGCTAGAATAGCAAAACTCTGAAACAAATTTTCAGGATAAGAAAATAGCTAATTTAGGCTTGAGCGTGAATGTAGGCAGAACTGTACATAAGAAAGTGAAAATACTCAGAATTAGTCTTTTACATCTTGAAAGCTAAATTTATTAGGCTGTGGAATGGTCTCTAAGGGAAAGCACTGAAAATTCAAATATTTGGTATTTTTAAAATAGGTTTGGCAGATGCGAAGTAGATGTACAAGAACAAACAATTAATTTGGCAAAAAGAAAGACTACAGCTGTCCCCCAAACTATCTTATAACCATGATGGGTTCAGTTTCTGTTTAACACCGGCCCCAGCATGTATCTTTTGCTCAAATGAGCAATTGCTCTGTAATGCAGTTTTGAGATTATACCAATGAATTTTTCAGTTTTGAAACAGCATGGATAAAATGGACCAAATCAAATGGAGTGGCACTTCTTGCTTTTCTCGCAAAAAAGCATGCTGAAAACTCTGTTTCTTTCACTCTCTCTGGGCCATAGAAGACTTTTTGTGTGTTTTCCTAGATCAACAGACTTCCTTCTTTTCTTCTGAATTCGTGATTTGGGAAATCATTTATAAAACACATAGATGATCTCTAGATGTCCCTTCCAACCCTAACAATTCAGTGATTCTCCAATATTATTTTCCAAAGAATGACCTTTGGCATCTCCATAGTTGAGACCTAGGAACATTTTTGGCCTTATGACGTAGTGGGAAAGCAGTGGGATTCATCACTGGCACAGTCTTCTCTGTGACCTTTCTTGAACAGACTATATGTCAAATGATTTGGCAATAGAGGTAAGTGGAATAGCTGGTTAAAACAGTACATTTCAGGGGTGATTGAGGCTGTCACTATTTCTCTTCAGTGAGGCTTCATGACAAAGAGATTAGAGCCATCAGTTTCTTTTGCCTGGCACCAAGTCCCAGTTTTTGTCATACACTACCATAGAAAAGTATTAACAGTTTCCTTCTAAGGAGCTGAATTTTCAGGTCTTGTCAGTTAGCCAGGACTTCTGCAATTATTTGAGGCACTTGTTTTAATTGTAGACTCCCAGCTAACTCCCCATTTATAAAGTACCCCATTACCTCAGTTGCATATTCAACCTTTTTACACACATTTTTCATTAGTCATCTCCAGATCTCTCTTACACTTCAGATAGGATTGAAGTTTCTGTACAAAAGCTTTAGCAACTGGCAATCAGCATGGAGCTTTCTAACACACTGGTGACACAAGATGCGACTTTTCATAGAAGATCTAAGCAGCGCTTGTTAGCCTCTGCAAACTTTCACAGTTCCTAATTCTCTGACAGAGGACTTGTCTCTGACAGAGGCTTTGTCACTGCTAAGGAGAGCATAGTTGCTATTGTCTTACTGCTTTCAACTGAAACTGGCACCATCAACAAAACTTAACAATTTTTAATGTCTTATCTATACATTGATTGGTATCTATACATTGGCATATTACAGGCAGCCTTAGGATCATAATCGACAAATCAAGCAGTCTGTTGTACTGAGAAAAGATGTGATACGTATGTAGAGGCAATATCTTTTCTTAGAATAGCCTGTATAGTTGGAAAAAACATACAATCCCTTCTTAAGTCTGTTGTAGAAGCAACAGACTTCAAAGTTAAATATGAGTTGACAATGCCTGCTCAGTTTAATTTGTTTTGATTTCTCTTTACATTTGTGCCAAATTACTGGCTATCAGTAACAGAAAAATGAAAAAGAAATGAAAAAAATTACCTTTTTATAAGCTCATTTGAGTAATCCTTTCTTTGCTTCCTTCCTGTACTTATTCCTGCTATCAGCTGAATTATTTACTCCTTTCTGGTACTGGCTTTAACATTCTGTATCTTTAACCTTACTAAGCCCTCCCTGCAACCCTTCTTGGTTTTTGGTTGTTGTTTTACTTTCTAATCTTCTGCTAACTTAGGGTTTTTTTGCCATTTTAATGAGGTAAATCAGTTTATCTTGTGAACAAATTATCACCAGCTTAAAATTTACTTGTTTTAAGTAAGCTGTAGGAGTGTGGGCTAGTGCAGATGGAAATGAAAAGCAGAAGTTTCCCTTTGAGAAGAAAAAAAGTTTTCAATCCTTGATATATTTCAGAAGCCAACCCTGCAACCCTATGGGCCACTTGATGTTTGCTCTCAGAGACAATGGAAATGATTCTGAAGCTTATGGACATAACTTTTGCCATATACCCAGGATAGATGTGAGAGGTTCAGATAGATGTGAGAAATACATTACTTTGTGGAATAGAAAATTGAAATATAGGAGCCAGCATTCAAAACACAGGACAGCTTCCAAATGTGGAAGTAAATTTTGTTGTTAGAAGGAGTTTCCCTAAGACAGAAATTCAGATGGAGCACTGTGCCAGTATTTGCTGGAGCTAAATGCATTACAAGCTAAGAAAACTACCTACCTGTGGAAGGAATCGAGAAAGACCCACAGACAGGTACTAATAACACCAAGGTTGTGGGTTCAATCCCATAGGTATTTCCTTAAGAGTTGAACTCAATGATCCTTGTGGATTCATTCCAACTCAGAATATTCTGTGAATCTGTGAATATAAGCCATTGTCTTGCAACACACTGCTTTAGCCACAAGACACTGGAGTGCTAGGTAAAATGAGATTTGAGATTCTAAGTAACAGTGGTTGTTTTAATTTGTTGACATTTAGAGGTAAGAAAGTCACAAAAATATTTTCTTTACCTAAAAAAAAAACAAACCCTCATGGAACTTAAGATTCAGCTGATTGCTTGGATAAAATAAAGGGGGAATTTTCCTTATGGATAAAACTATAGACAAAAATATTTGAAACACATGCTTATCTTTCTTAAAAAACTTTTTTAAAAAAAGCTTTTATACTTTAGAATTTGTTTATTTGATCCCTCTCTTAATGTGATTAGGACATTTCATGTGGAGAAAAGTACATAAAGGGACAAATAAACCTGTTTTTTTTTGGTATTGTCTTTTTCTCTAACTCTTCCAATTGATGGGTGGTAAAGCAGTTCTATGTGTTCCTTCAAGTATGTATCTCCTGATCAGCTGCAACGATAAATGGTACTGGAGGAGTGCAGCTGCATAAACTTAGTGAGAAAGCTAAGTCCCACTAAAATATTCTAGTCAACACTTTGACCCTGAATTCATTTTTGCTTTGGTGAAGCAAAAAAATGGTGAAAAAAAAAAAAAGTGGTTTTGAAACAGAGATATGTTCTTACTTTCAAAATCATAACTTGTTTTTAGGATTTCAGGGTTTGTCTTTCTACTGATTCCCTGCTTCTCATGATTATTTATCTTAGAGAGGAAGCTAAAAGCAACTAGTGTCAAACTGAAGATTTTAAACGTTCTTTCCATGCTTTTACCTTCCTATCTTCTGGAAAATTGATTAAAAAAATTCCTTTTGCATCCATCTTTTACCTTCCACTTCTCATTCTTATCCTGTCTTTCACTTCTCTTTTATCATTAAACTTTTCCTTTTAATTTTCAGGGAGGAAAAAGGAAGAGAGTGTTTTGATTCTGTTCTTCAATTTAAATTTTTTTAAGTGAAAGGAAAAATTCCCTTTTAAGCAATATTCTTTCTAAATCATAAAAACTCAAAGTAATTAAAAATCATAACCTTTTTCAAATTCATTTTGCATAGGTATTTAGCCATTTTATTTTTTAATCTAAAAGCAATAACTTACCATTCTCCTCTTTTCTGTGTTTAGTGAAAGTCTGATAGTTCAGGATGTCTTATTATTGCATATGCACAGCACCCAGCAAAGTGGCATCTGAATGATATTCAAACCTTAGATATGCCAGAAGCAAACTGCTAGTAAGTGAAATGACAGTATGAAATAGAGTCCTTCATTATTTTACAGTGGATAAATTTGTTAGAAATTAAAATGTGGAAGTTACCTATTGAAAATGTATATAGTTATCGATGAAAAATGTGTTTTAAAAATTGAAAAAAAAATATAGCTAGAGAATTATCTGGTTTTACTTAAATTCTGAGAAATTTGTATGCCAAACCACTAGATATTCATACCAGAATGTATGCCATTTATTTGGATTTATTATGCTAATTAAAGTGAACTAAACAATCACAGGGAACTGATTATTTTTTAAAACCAAATGAGCATTTGCAAAATATTAATATACAATTGGTGCTGGGAAGTGCACAAACTGAATTTCCTGTTCAACAAAATACCATGTGATATGAGAAATTGTTCTTAATGCAGTAAAAACTCAAAAACCTTTGCCTCCATTTTTGTTTCAGTATTATTGTAATTTAGGCTTAGTCACTATTAGTAAGTGCTTTAGGGTGATACTCAAATCCTGGTGCATTCTGTTGCCACTCAAACCCACACTGCTTTGCCCCGTCCTGTTCTGTCAACAACGAGCTTGTTTTTTCTCCACAAAGCAGCTTCCTGCTTTTCATGAAAGCACTTCTTTCAGCTACCACCTTAATATTCCTTTTTCTGAAATTTGTATAGAGTGTGGAGTTCCTTTGAAGGAAGAGAGAAGACATGCAGAGAGCAGAACTGGGAGAAGAACAGAGATGGCTGCCATCTGCCACTTTAGCTAAACTGAAGCAAAGTGAAAAGGCTCTTCAGCACAAGTTCTTCTTTCTGTTTATTTGTTTAAGCCCATCTCGTGGACTAGGGAACAAAACCCCTTCAGTTAAAAATGCACTCTTTTTCTGACATTGTATCTTTCTTTTACTGATTAAACAGGGGTATTTTAGAAAATCAGGGTACCGTGTATGACACCAAATTTCTTTGGGACTGGGAGAAAAAGATGCAATCCAAAGCCCAATGACAGAATTTAGAGTTTTAGAGTGTATGCAAACAAACCCAAACACACCATATTTTCATGTTGAATGCTACAATAATAAACAGAAAAAATAGTCCCGTAAAGAAAGAGAGTATGATGTTAGGGTTAATGCAATGAGAAAGAGAGCTAAGAAACTGCAAATTCTAACATTAACCTACATGAGCAGTCTCTATTGTCTTTATTATCCTTAGAACAAGTAGGAACACAGAATATGTTTATGTCTGTTGGAGAACACAATGTGTTTGGGACTTCAATCAGTCGCTAGCTGTAGTCATTGTGTGAGTCTTTTGTCTCTGTGAGCCGCAAAAGACTGAAATCACTGAAGGCAAGGCTCAGCCTTATTCCATACGTTTCTGGAAGATTTGTGGTTTCTCTGTCATCATCCTTTTCAAATCTGTACTTCAGATCTGAATAAAATTAAACTAAGGGCAAATTTTGCTCACATTTATAGGTCCAGCATAATAAAGTCAGGAGATGCAAAGAAGTTATAATGATTTCCAGGAAAATGCCTAAGAAGCATGCTGTTTTTGCTGTATGCAGAATCAATTTAGAGTCCATATAAGCATCTGGATAAACTTGTGCATGCAACAAATAACTAGCAGTAGCTGTGACAGTTATGAAGATGAATTGGAAAGTTTTAAAATTGGAAGTCCATTACTTAGCTTGTGAAATTTACCCATTTAGATGATAAACTGTCTAATGGAATATAGAATCTTTTAGGTAATACTTAAACATATTTCCTTTTTGAACCTTTCTCTTATTTTGTGATGTAATTTACAATGATATTTGCAATGATATCTGTAAAACTGTAATAAGTCTTAAGACTATATTTTTAACCTGAAGGGCAAGCATTAAATAGAATATGAAATGAAGAAACATAATAAGAAACTGGACCATATAAACTCTGCAGTTTTGTTTTATAGTATGATATTAGAACTGTGGCTGCCTGTAGAAATTCCAGGAGTGATATGACAATTTTAATCTGGAAAAAAAAAAAAATTAAATAATTAACTCATTGTATATTGATTAGAAGATGTTCCAGATGATAAGTCTGTGATGGTGGCTTGAGAAAGCTAAGAAGAAGGAAAAATTTAAGTATCAGAGGGTTGGTTGTTTACAGAATAATTCTTAATCTGCCAACTTTTTTGGTTATATGTGGTTTTAATATTTCTGAGGCAGTCACCAAGAAGAAATGTAATATATGTAATAAATCTTCAATGTTCTGAAATTATTAAGGGGTTTTTTTTCATACATTTTGTTTTGTTTGGCTTTTTCCCGCTTTATTTTTCTTATTTTGTTTCCTAGTAGGATTGCTTTGTTATGGAGCCAAGATTAGTTTCTCTAGGAACAGTCACTTTCGTTCCAATTTAAATATATGTCATACTATTTTTGAGACAGATCAATAAATGAAATTGATATTTTGAAAACCCTACAATTTAAATAAAGAAAAATCCTAGAAATTTAGAAAATTTTTTTAGCATGAGATATAATATATTGATTAAGCAGGGAAAACAAATTTGTGTTTATTAGGAGATATTATGGTTATGGAGAAATGCTACAACAATAAGGGAAAAAGAGGGAAGAAGGGAAAAGTTTAAATAAAACCAAATAGTTAATATCCAACATTTACATTTGATTATATTTTTGCAAAATGTGAATTAGTACAATGCACACAATTAGATATCTTTCATTCAATATCAGTATCTGTGGATAAATTATTTTGATGAATTGTGTCACAGATCTTATCAGGACAAATATCTACTTTATCCATGCAGATAAAATGTTTGTATTTGATTGATGCCATGTTCACCAAATGAGAATTCCAGCTGATTCTACAGACCTTTGAAGTCAAACTTTTCAACACCAGCTGGGGACAATAGAAAGTAAAACTGTGGAACACTGAAGTTATGAGTCTGACAGTTTTTTTTAGTGAAAGGTATCAGTAATATGACAGGAGAGAAATCTGAAAAGCTAGTCATTGTGGGTTCAATATGACTTGCTGAAACATGTGGAGAAACATGAGCACATAGGCATTGCCAAAGAGCAGGGATATGAGTTTTTTTACTGTGAAATCGCTGAAGCAAAAACTGGTTACAACTTTTCAACAAAAATTATAAGTGTCATTTCTGTGAAATAATTGCTATCTATTTTACTCAAATAAATAAGAAGAGACTTGCACACATAGAGTTGAATTTTAGAAGGGCTCCTAGTTTTGGTCTAACTTTTCTCATGATCAGTGTAGATCAACAGGATTTTGAAAATAATTTTCAAAAACAAAACATATAAGCCATGGATTAAGTATTTAAAAAAAAAGGTATATGTATATGTATATGTATATGTTTATGTCTGTCTATGTCTATGTCTATGTATATGTACTCAGAAATTTTGATGTGCTGATTAGTGTTCAAAGTACTCTGTGAGCATGAACTCCAGAAGGAAGTGATGGATGACAGAGATCAGAGATTCCCTCCTGCAGGATATGAAGGCACCCATTTGCCAGCCAGACATGATTTCCTGGGAGTTTTGTTGCTCAACAAAACTGGGATATTTTCTATTCATATATCATGGAGTAGTGATAATTGGAAGGTTGTGAAGATTGGAAAAATTGTCTGATGAAAGGAGAAGGTAACTGTTGCACCTATCTTATAAAGGAGGTAAAAGGACAGTATCTGGCAAGCTAGAAGGTGCTCCTGTGACAAAAGGACTTTCCTTCCTTTGGTCTCTGGGAAAATCAGAGATATCTGGCACTGATAGATGTCTAAACAGATGTGAGTAGAGAGACCTGAAGTGACTGTAGCCAGGAGGCTGAATATCCCCCTTAGTCTTCCATTTTTCAGGCCACATACAGACTACTGCATACAGTTCCTCTCCCAGAGCAAGAAAGACATCATCAAGCTGGGGCAACCTAAAGGATGGTCACCAGGCTGGTTGCAAGTGGATTACTTGCCCTATGAGAAAAGGCTATATCTAAGAATATAACTGAAGTACAAATGCCTGTAATAATGAACAACCATTTAAGTTCAACAGAAGTTTTTTAACTAATCCAAACTGTTGAAACTTCTCTATCCATTACAAATGGTTACAAAAAAATATTTAGGCAATATTTAGCTGATGCTAAAATCTATTGAAGAGGTTACAGGGTTATTCCCTTGAGTCAATCAGATTAATTATGTCCTTCACAACAAAAGTAATCCACCCAGACTGTATTACAGTAGACACATGGGATCATAGAGATCAAATGCTGTATGGACTGCACAAGCATATGTATCTGGAAAACCTTTTCATTTAGGTGAACAGCAGCTGGTTTGCATTGGATTAATGGTAAAATTGAGCTATTTAGAGTCTAGGAACCTACTGAGTATTTGCTATTGCTCAAAGAAAGCAATTATTTTATAATAACAATATAAGACCTACGACTGTCTTTTCCTTGTACTAAAAAAACATTTTGATTCAAAAGAAATGGAATGGCAGCCTTGGAAGATAAAATTTTTAGATGAAATACGAGAATTGTTTTATACATTTACATTTAATTTGTTTTCATTCAAAAATTAAGAGATAGGTTGTACATTTCACATTTCGGTCAAGAACTCCTTTTAGCAGTTAAAATGAATTGCCTAAGTCAAGTATTTCAGCCTGAAAGGTTAAAGTGGCAAAAACCAGAAAGACTTTTTTTTTTCTGTTCCTTCAATAATTTCTGGTTAAATCCTGAACAGCTATAGATTATTGCACAATTGTGTCACTTTGCATGCAATTAAGAAGATATTTATGAATTGTGATGAAAACATTCCATGTAGGGCTAACACACATCCTGAAAGTGTCATAGGTAGTTCCTCTTAATAATTTATTATGGCTACTAACAGTGTGGCACATTGACCTGTGGTTTACATTGAACACCAACTGCCATCTGCACTGATGTATTATCTGCCAACATCATTGCCTCCAGATACCAAAACACATTGAGTAGAGAGTGGCAAGGCATTTCCTGTTTGTGATATTCCAGGTTAAGGAAACTTGTGAAATGATTAGAAGAAGTAGAAGGCAGTTAGGTGGAACTGAATTCTTTCTGTGAATTTCAATGAGAATAAAGAAAGCAGAAGAGCTGAAAAATACTCTAATTTCTCTTTCACAAATTGTAGATTTATTTGTTCTTGGAAAACAAAATGTCAGAGTAAAATGAGAGTTTTACAGTTAAGGTATTTCAGATTTAAGAGAAAAAAGAATCCTTTTCTCACTAGTGTAATAAGACTTCTAGGTTTTATTTCATTATTTTATGTTGGCACTCTCTCATAGTTTTGGATTTACTTGTTCTTCATTAATTAACGATTAGTTAACATGAAAGCAATGAAACCAGTGTGCTGTGAAGCAAAAGATACCACTGACCAAGCCAGAGACACCCAATAAACCTTTGTTTATCCTGAGGCCAAAACCAGAAGTGCTGGAAACATGGACCAGAGACAACTGATTTTATTTCCTGATTTTTTCCAGATTTTTTCCTGATACATATAGCAATTTGTGGTTAAGTTTTACCATCTTAAGTTATGCTCAGATTTTAGCAAGCATAAGGGATGTGTCCTAATTAATGAAATGGGAGTCAGGAATTGGTCCCAAGGTTTGTCTCAGCATTGACATAATTTGATAGATTTTGATTTACATGTGTGCAACAGTGCTTGGCATAAGCTAATCTAGAATGTGTCCTGTGAGAAGTCTCAGATGGAAATAGTGTTGAACACTTTATAAAATGATGTCCAAGAAATCGTGATGTTACAGAAGGCATTAGTTCAGTATATGGTACCGTGTATGCAGTACGCAGAGGCTTCTCTTCATGACTGTTAAATCCATATTGGAAAAGCTGAACTTCCAGTGTATGGCGAGGCAACCTGTGCACTACACAAAAAAAATTAAATGAATAAAAAAAATAAATTCCTGGGATCATCAGGGTCTAACTGCAATTTACACTGAATGCACATATTGAGTTTGAACATTTGGGTTTGCCATGTGGAGCTACTGCACATTATCTGCAATTTTTCAGAATACTTATTCTAAATATTTTTAGTTTTAAGTGGGAGAAATACATGCATTTTAAGAGGCAGGTTTGAAGTAACATAGAAGAAAAACCCAAATATTCTGTGAGCTGACACCAAATAAAAGTACTTGCATACTTTGCTGTGGTAAACCTTTAAGTACAGTTTTTGTTTTCCTTTTAAGTTAAATGGGGGGTGGTGGAGAGAAAGTGCAATAGAAAATGGTATTGTTGGCTATTTGTATTGTAAACCTAAAATAAAAATAAATGGAGAATGCAGATTAAGGTTTCCATAGCAATAGTAATTTGCCAGTATTATGTATCTGAAGCATTTGCAACTGTTGACTGAGTAGCGTATGCTTCGCTGAATAGTTTGTACATTTATGAGTTAATGACTCTATGGAAACCTTTAGCTGTTATGTTTATGGACTACAATGGTATAAATCAGCTCATTTCCAATTTGGTATTTTTTTCATCAGTTTTCAATAGCTGAAAATTTCCCATTCATTAAATAATTAGAGCTTCTGATTTTCTTTTATTATAGTTGACTCTTAATTTCTATCATGTTTACTTGCCAGTAAGATCAGGGTGTACTCTCCTTCCTGACCTTGAAGACCTTTATCTCTTGCATGTTCTCATGCCTAATTGTTGTAACTAGAACTAGTTGAAAAAAATCAATAATTGGTTCTCTATTGTCCTTAAAAAATTAAGTACACTTGAGTGGTCTTGTGGAGCATGTGTGCTTCCATTGGCACTACAATGATCATTCAATTGCTTTTGAACTCTATATACATAAATGTTTATATATTTACATATGTTTACATATTCATAAGCTTTTTGACCATTTTAATTCTGAAGATATTAACAAGTCTCAGCCTTAGTTAGCTGCATATCTAACTAGCTTAACTAGCCCCTCCAACTAAACCAAGTAAACACAAATGAAGACTGTTGCTTTAATTTCATAACTGAACCCTCAAAACCAAATAATTTTATAACCTGGAAACACTAAAGGATGTGGTGAGAGGCATGTCAATCACAGACAGAAGATCACTTACCAGTGGATCTGATTACTGCTGGCCGTTGTCTCCAGGAGAACAGAGGGTTTCAGTTCAACTAAATTACAGACAACTAACATCTCATTGAATCAGAAGCAAGACTCTTACTAACTCTGAATAGATATTTAGGCATTGAATAAAAATTCAATACAGTAGTTAAGATGAAAATGAGAATCTGGGATTTTAAGCTTGCTGCTGAGCATAGCTTGGCAGCAACTATAGTTTGATTTGTAATGCTGAAGGAACTGAGGCATGGGCAGTTACCTGAACTCACAGAAGGGACTCTTCAGAGACATTCTCAAAGAAGCTTCATGGATATTAAAGAATCATGATTCTCTTTTCCTGTTTTATGAAGATTTTAGTTTACTACTGTTATGTTCCAAACCACTGCTGGTGTATATTTGCAGACCTTTGATTACTCTGGAGTAAATGAATACATTATATCAGTTACAGGCTAGTTATCTAAATATTTATGTCCTATAAACAAACAAACAAAAATATATTTCAAAGTCTTGAAAGGTGGGGGAATATCATAAATCTAATTTATTTTAAAAAAATGATGAAAGGAGTTTAAGAGGGGTGTTTGTTTGTTTTCATAAATAAGGTAGTTAACAATGATGATATAGGGACTGTGGATGGTATCCAGTTCTGCATTCCTGTTGCATCCTGTATTGTATGGTCAGAATAAACAATGGTGGATAAATAAGAATTCTCTACATATATATTAGATAAAAAGAAATGACAACTTCCTCCTATGAAAGAAAACAAAAAAGTTGTGTATTGACATTCTTTCAACCAGAACTTTTATTTTTTGTTCAGTTGAAATATTTTTCTGTAAATCTCAGAATTTATTAAAAAAATATTCCTTTTCAAAGTACCTTAAAAAATTAAGGATTTCACCATTTGTCAAAAGAAAAAAAATGTCTAACAAGAAAATTTAGAAATTCTTTTAGTTCTTTTCCCTTCTGTTTACAAGTCCTCAATGGGACATAGAGCAATGCATTCTCAATATATGAAGAGAACAGTTTCTTGTACGAGTGTCAAGAGTGGACTCTTCACAACTAACTAGCTGGCAGCTTTTAAGAAACGTGTGGTTTATTAAGTGTTCGTAAAATGAAGCAAGACTGCACAAACCTGTCCTGCACTGCTCATTTCTATAAATAGTCAGTAACCCATACATCCTGCATATTTAGCTATTAGAAAAGGAAGAAAGAGCATATTTAGTTTATCTATGTAAAATTAACTAATACAGCTTGGATAATGGGCATTCTAGATTAATATAGCATCTGACAGTTACAGTAACTAAATTACTGGTATTTTTCAACAGCACATGAAACTACTATAAATTACAGGTCTCAGTTCACAAATAGTAGCTGAATTTCTTAAAAACAAACTCAACAAGTACATTGTAAAAAGACTGAGAAATCAATATGATGCTGGATTTTTTTTTCACTACTTTGTGGCATCTGTGTATATCTTATGGAGAGACACATTACACATATACACATTAAAAAATAAATACATACATAAATACATAAATATAAACCTACACGTCATCAGTAGAAGTCTGATGACAGCAAACTTAAAGACTTCATTTACATAGGCTACTTTAACTGTATGTAAAAGTAATTTTTCTTACTCCTACTAGAATCCATGATTTTCAAATTAGAGAAGTAGGCCTAATTCCCAGTACCATATGGGATTAGAAAGTATTCATTCTCTCATTTTACAGAATGAAAAATGAGCCTTTCTTTGTCTATACATATAATGGTATATGCAAGAATAGGGAAAATAATTGACATGGCAAGAGACATACTGGAATAGTCTTAATCATAATTTTATCCATAGGACAATTCCAGTTCCCAGATAAGGAAAGGATTTCATTATTGACAGTTGGATTAAATGATGGTATGTTTACACACCAAAATTTTCTGTACTGATACAACAGTCTTTAGTGACTTGAATGCTATGCTTATTGCAGATTCAGTATTGACTGCTAGACATTCTGCTAAATAGCTATTTATATCTTTTAATCTGACTGGCTTTGTCCCATTTTCTGTGAACTTGCTTGTCCTCCAATAATAGTACCATATTCTGAAAGAGAGGGAAAATATATTGTAAGTAACAATATGGAGTAAAAAGAAATTAAGATAACTTGCAGATCAGAACAGTCAAAAAGATGTGAATTTCAGAGGAAATCCATCAGTAAAATGGTATTTGAAAAACAGGCTCATACCTTTATGTGAAGGGTTTCCTTGACCCCCACAGTAACCTATTAGTTATTTTAAGTTCTCAGAATTAAATGACAAAGCTTCTTTGAAGGATAAAACTGCTCATCTTCCGTCAGATTTTCCTGAAAGAGTAGTGTTAGAGATAATATACAAACATCCACTGTGGTCATAGAACTACAGGTGTCTATTGCTATGAATTTGTCTTCCAGTAAAAGAATGCTCTTGTCACTTGATATAGCAATGACATTTTGGATGGTCCCATCAGTGACAGGATGGAGAACTTTCTTTATAAAACTTTTGAAGCCAAGGGTGTCCCAGGAAATACAGTATTACCTGTGGGTAGATTATAAAAGTGAGAATGGAAAATCAGTACAGAAGCACATGCAAGATACATGCATCACAGCAAAACTCAAGGGCTAAAAAACTTGATGATTACCATCTCTGTCTTCATTACTTGTTAAAAATCTGCTTCTTTTTTATTTCACTGCCAAACTGCTGCTTCTAAACACAAAGAAATTCTCATCCATGTCTTCTAATCCATTTCGCACAGTTCTCAGCTGTAGAGCAATAGAACAAGAGGAACTAAAGTCTGAAACAAGGTCTTGAAAGTAGCTTTCATGGACATACCAAAGAGGATATCTGAATATAAAAAAAATAAAGATGTCTGCTGCTCTCTCATTCCTAACTTAGGTATTCTTAAATGAACAACTCAGACTAATTTTTATATTAATTTTAAAAATTGATTTCTGAAGAATTATTTGTTGTAAATATTTTTCTGGTCATCTCCCCTACCTCCCACCACTACAGGAGCTTTAGTATTTAGAAGGGAGATTTTTTTTGGTAGGTAGGTAATTTATATTTGAGTTAAACAACCAACAAGATTGCCTGAAGACTGAAATATTTTCAGATCCTTTGATGTTGAATCAAAACCAATATCAAAATAGAAGGCTAGGCCTAGAACATTGTCAAGGAAATAGTTTAATTCTGAAACCAAGACTGAGCATTGCTAAAACAATAGAAAAATATAATAGGCCCTGAAAAGTAAATGACCTTATGCTATAGTCAGCTATCTAAGTAATAACTGATGCTCTAGTTATTACTGCTACTACTACTACTACTATTATTATTATTATTATTAGTAGTAGTAGTAGTAGTATTAGTATTAATTGATTGATTTGCTTGTTTCAACTCTAGTAACAGTAATTGCCTTTTCTACCTTGATGATCCATGTCTCAATCCACTTCAATCTACAGCTCAGGACACCATTCCATGGAGAGTCATCCTTTCTCAGAAGACATAAGCATTTAAAGGCATTGTAAAGACGGCTCCAGCACAGCTGTTCTAAGAAAAACATCCTGAAGTCAGCTCATGTTCCCAGAGTTAAAGGCCAGTGACTACTGTGTGGGTACATGGACTTGAGAGTAGAATGGAGACAAAACCATCACAGTAGGATATGAAAAAAACCTGAGGAAAACAAGAACAGGCTAGGTGAGGTGTCCCTCAGATCCAGTTTAGTTGTCCAGTTTAGACAACAAACACATCATCTTAGAAAGTGATTAATTTTGCATAGATGATGAAGACACTAAGTGAGAGGTAAATGATGTAACAAACTCCTTCTGACCTGAAATCATAATTTTAAATGGTGTTGCTGCCAGGCCCATGCAGATAATAACTTTTTAATTTCTGTCTTGTTCAAGCTGTTTCAAACTGCAGCTAAGCACCTTTTTTAATTTGTGCCTGAGGTGTTAGGAGACTTGTGCCCAGTCATAGGTCAGCATTGAACATTAGCTGGCCCAAGTAACTGAAGATATTTTTTTTGCATAAATGGAGATGATCACTACTGTACTTGAGTTAAAATGAACAAAGCAATGCATGTGCTCACATATCCATAGCCATGAGCAAGCATATTTACACAGGTCTGAAAACAGCTCCACAGTGAGGGAAGCAGTGGGAGCTTTAGGAGGAAGCCAAGAGAGAGATAAGGAGAGGCTCAGAGCTCACCAAAAACCGGACTTGGATTTATGAATAAAGAGGTAGCCTCCTCTTGTTTATTCTCTTTGAAGAAAGGAGAATCTGTAAGCTGCCTTTAAAAATAAGCAGAGTAATATTAAAGAGATACCTGAAATAAGTTTCTTTGTTCCCAACAACAACAACAAAACAAAACAATCTGACACTGGTTCATTCCCAGCAGCAACAACAGCTCATCTGGGAAGTTATCTTTGTAAATAGCTTTGCATATCTTGACATTATCTATTTACATTTGGGTTAAGATGCAAAGGAACACTTTTCTAGAATATCACTTGAAAATCATTTATAGTAAACAATACATGCTCAATTATTGCTCTTTGAACCAAAGCATGTTCTTGCATGTTATGGAAAAGGGTCCAAATCTTCTGAATTAACAGTCTTTTCTCCCTGTGCTTCTTTTTTTCCACTCATTTACAGATCCATCATCATGCTTCTTTAAAGAGAGATGCATTGTTTTTTGGGGGAAAATAACCCTGTCAGCCCAGCTTGTGTGATGGTTTTTTAAAGAATTACATGGAAAGAGGCCAGAGAGATGGGTAGTAAGAGACTACCACCTCTGCTGAGTCATGCAAGAGCTTGGGGGGAGGCATTGCTGACTCCTGCATGCAGAAAATGAGAAGATCAGAGGTACAATTGTGTGCTAGAACAAGGGACATGGACAAACATGTTAAATGAGTGTATTAACCTAAAAGATCTGGTAAAAAAATTTGTTGTCTTGAAGGCACAGCTGCTTGTAAGTGATGTAGTAGTGCGTCTCCTCTCCTTGTATGTCTAGAGGCACATAGAGATCATGCAAAACTGTTCTCCCTGAGATAAAATAAAAAGATCAAGTAAAACTTGTCAGATTGTTACTAGCACAGGGGTTTGGTCTACTTCAAGTCATGCAACTTAGCTGAAGAAAGTATAGCACAAGGTGTGTGAAGATTTTTATGTAATGCCCTGTTTAGCTAAGAGGAGATTCCCCATGTGGACAGAGCTCCTTAGCTGAGGCTGGAAGGATGAGGCTTTTCTGCTTGAACAAACAGGGTCAGGCTCTTTTACTGATAATGTTAAAAATTTCTGCTGTAGGTGGAGTTTAACAATTTTAAAATCAGCATCAGGAAACATGCATGGCCATAAATCTTAGTACTTCTCCAAACTGAGAAATAAGCTATTTCTTGTGGTAACTTTGCTTTTTTTGCATGATTTATACATTCAGTGTAAATTAAAATGTTTAACATCACAGAAAAAAATGAGAGAAGATGTTGGAAACATAGAATCATGTCAAGCATGTGTCAAACTGAGATCTGCTTTACACATTACTAGTGCTTCTCTGTTTAAATTGTGCTTGCTATTAGCTTCCACGGTGCTAAGTGCTTTAGATAATGTACTTTTCAAGGAAATTAAAAAAAACATCAAAAGATATCCAGAGAGTGTGTAGGTAGCTTCCATTAGCAGTAATGGGAGTTTGGGCACAGTCACAACTTACAAAATCCTCAGTTTAAAAACTGTTTATCAGATACTTGTTGCAGGCTGGGAGTGGGAGCATGAGAGCACTGAATTAACACTTTTTCAGACACACAGTCTTTGCAAGAAGCAAATTTATAAATCCTTTTCTTTTTTTTTTTTTTTTTAATTTCAGAGTGTGTCTTCTTCTCAGGAATTTTTATCCTGAATAAGCTTTGAAAAATTGATTTAGAAATAGGGAAAAAAACCTCTTTTTACTATTCATTTTTTTCCAGCTAAGAGAGAAGCCATAGTTTTTATTCTTTCAGTGTCATTTAAGGCCTGTCTGTCTACACATGAGATTGAAAGCCCTTAACGAAGTGCTGAAAGTACATTTAGTTATTTTAGGGGTAAGACTGAATATGTTGTGTGAGATGTAGTACAGACTGTGTCTTTAGAACAGGATTTGTGAAGTGGACATATGCCAGAAATCCACCAGATGTAAAAAATTGTCTTGGGAAGTTACTGTGTTAAATAATTAACAGTAACCTGAAGCTGAGTATTCATGAATTTGTTCAGATTAAGTGGATGTATTCAAAAGTCGTTTGCGTTTGGGTATTTGAACAATATTTTATGTAACAATGAAACTCCCTACTGAGCCTGGAAAGAGGATCATTACAAACCAGAGCCTCTTGAGGCTGCCATCTACCGGGACAGAGGGAAAACACACAGGGTCCAGCAGGGCAACCCAGGGCCTCATTGGCACAGCTTCAGGGTTTATGCCATTTAGAGAGAGTTTCGGTGGATTTCCAACCCC
>NC_031768.1:42301533-42459308 GCF_001522545.3 Parus major
TCCTTTTCCTTTTCCTTTTCCTTTTCCTTTTCCTTTTCCTTTTCCTTTTCCTTTTCCTTTTCCTTTTCCTTTTCCTTTTACTTTTCCTTTTCCTTTTCCTTTTCCTTTTCCTTTTCCTTTTCCTTTTCCTTTCCCTTTCCCTTTCCCTTTCCCTTTCCCTTTCCCTTTCCCTTTCCCTTTCCCTTTCCCTTTCCTTCCTTTCCCATTTGGGACCATCAGGCAAAAGCAACAGAATAATGATGGAAGTAAGATAAGACGTTACATTTTACAACAAATACAATTTTATTACTTAGCATAATACCCAAATGTAAAGTAGATGTGAGAAAACTTACAGGATCCAAGATATTATCAATAGCTTTAGTAGTCAGTTCAGAACACAAAAATGTAAGTTCCTAGGGTTTTTATTTTATGTATACAAAAATCTTTAATAATTTATTTTTTAATAATTTAATTTCAAGATAAAAGTTGAGAGTTTTCCCTAAATTTCTTCTGATTAATCAGCAAATACTTTATGGTGAAGAAAATGCCCAAACTCAGAATTTTTCTAAGTTATCTTTCTTAAAAATCTCAAAAAAACAAGCCACATAGTAGAATAATAGGAAATCTGGAGAAATGTTCATATAAATACATTTGGATTGGTATCAGAAGCACAGTTGGTCTTTAGGTTTTTTGGAACAAAGGAGCAGCTGATTTTAGGAAATTAAAAAAGAGCATTGTCCTGTATGATGCATTCTGCTCTTCCACAAGTGTTCTTTTTAAAAAACCCACAGCATTCATCTAATGAAATGAAAGGAAAAAAATTGCTGGGTTTAAAAAAACCCGAAAAAATATGAGGCCATTGTTAACTAGACAACTAGAAGATGATAATTAAATATTTTCTTTTATTATTTTCATATATTAAATCAACTCCTCAGCTGACATAAACAGGGACTTTATTACTGATCTCAGAGGAATTACATGCCTGGATCACTTAGCATATGGAGATATACTGCTCTACAACAGTACTACGGTATCTTCCAAGAAGATGGCTTTTTTTGATGGCTGAGCTCTTAGGTGCACTGTCACTGTATCAGAAAATCGTGTTTCCAAAAATAATAAAAACTTTGATGCTTAAGATTTTTTTTTGTTTCAGCTGTTATAATCTACTCAGATGTATGTCACCTTTTGTATCTATGTAAAGCATTATATCTTAATCCAGTTAATTTAATAAAAGTCAATAAGATTTTTGAAATCCAAGGAGTATCATTTTAAGGATAGCTGCCTTATTTATTAAGTTGCAGGATTTTATTCAATTAAATATATCACAGGTGACTTGGGTAGTCACTGTGTTCAGAAACCCATGTCTTCTCTTTCTGAGCTTCATTGGACATTACAAGACATTAACTTAGGAAAATAAATTGCCTAAAGCAAATTCAAATGCTACTCAAAATAAAAACAAGGTACCAGAAAATCTGGCTTTGCTGGCACCCAAAATACCCTGAAATAGATAATGGAGATATATGCACTTAATCTCTTTTATCTACAAGAGTATGTAGTTGTATACACTGATTTCACAGTGATAATTGTGATTATTTTGTTTTGTATTGAATTCAGAAAATGAAACTCAACAAGAAATGAGAGTTCCTGTGACCCACATACTATATGCTATAAAAGTGACAATTATTAGTTATACATAGTTCTTATAATATTAACTGACAATATTATCCAGTGTAATTTTATTATTCACCTTAGAATCAATGAAACAACAGTTAATAATAGAGGAAAGTTGTCACTTATATTCTTGTCTGTCACCCCACAGACTTTAGCATTGTTGTTTACATTCAACTAACAAAAGGAAGTTAAATTAATTTGTAATAACAGGTACAAACAGAAAAATGTTCATCCCTTTGCAATCTGTGTGCAAAAGAAGGAAAATATTAAACCTGTAGGCTGTAGGTAATGGACTTTCAGGGACAGAATGTTTCTATAAATGAAGTTAATTGGGTAGTATTCATTCTTGCTCATCATAGTGCTCAGCAGCATTTCAGAGCCCTACACAGTGAATAGTGAAGGCCGTTGATTTTTGATGATGCTTCAGGATGCCAAATGGTAAACAAAAACTGTAAAAGGCATAATGTGATCCCAAAGTGCATGCAGAGCTACATTTGTTGCTTTGGATTTGCTGACTCACAGAAATTGATTCCAGTTGTATTCTCATGATGATAGTGTACAATAATAAAAGGACTCCCTAAATAATTTCAGTCCTTGCATTCATTCTGGAGCTATTTTTCAAAAAAAAAAAAAAAAAAATAAAATCTGTGAGAATTGCTTCTAGCATGTGCAGCTCTGACTAAAATATATATTAAATAAATAACCGAGCCCACAGCTGTTCTGAGTACTGTCTTTATCTCTGTCACAGAGTGGCTTTCATTTTCTCCTGAGTCCATGGTATCTGAGGAGTGTGGACACCATGCACAGCCTGTGCTTTAATATGTGTATTTTAGGAAGATAGAGAGAGATTAATCTTGCTTGCTGTGTTTTAGAACTCCATTTCTCAGCTAATAATTTGGTATGAGCTTCTGGGATGCTATTTAACTGATGTTGCAGCACAAATTTATGATAAGGCAGATAAAGTGTGCCCATAAGTCCCACTTTTCTCCTGTTGGCTCTGAAGGGAGCCTTAGGTGACTAGTGAGAGATCTGCAGCCTGAATGTGTGACATTAGTTGATATAATTAGACATTTACACTGTGATTCAACTCATGGTAGGCATAGCTGGAGAGTGAAAGCCCCAAGATCCTAGTAGTACAGTATGAAAAATAGCTTTACAGAAACCTCAAGTAGGTTTTAAAGTCATGCTGAGTGGAATGATGACTTAGGGATCATTCCATTGGACCAAAACCACCTGTCTTTTACTTCTTCTTCTTCTCCCCTTGAATTCTCTCCTCACTGGAAGATAGCAAATATATCTATATATTTATAGATAGTTATATATATCTATATATCTAATTTTAATCAGGAAAGGACACTAACTTAAGTTCACACTTAGAAAACGTTGTTCACTTTTTTCCCAGTAGAAGAAATAAGGGACCATTAATTATATCCTTTTATTTTGGTTTCAATAAACTATGCAAGTCTGGTCTTTTGGGCTTCTTTCCTTTTCTTCTTAAGACCACATGATCTCCTCTATGTCTATTTGAAATTTATTATTATGAACAAACCCTTTCTTCAACAGGCTCATCAGAGAGTTATTCACAGTTCCTCAGATTCTCAGCAGGACAACAGAACTAACAGTTTGTTAGCTGGAAAGGATTAGATTTGCTTTGGCTCTACTATGGTGGCAACTCACAGCGTGGGAGAAAAAAAACCTGGGTTTTGTCTGCTTTCATTTTAAGGCTGCTAAATTTTAAGTTCAGAGTATAACTTTCTTGTATGTGTCTTTGAATGCAATCTACCTTTTTTCACTTCTATACTTCCCATTTCACTAATCCAGTCTTTAATACTGGTTCCAGTATTGAACATCCCCATTACTCCATATTCAAAATCCATCTACAGCTCCCAGCTTTTAGTGTGATGCTCCTACAACCAAAATTTTATATAAAATTGATGATCTGGAATAAGGTATTTTTACCCTGTTTTCAATCTGGAAGTTGAAACTTCCCCTTTTGCATAACTTGTTGCCCTCTTCACATTTAGTAAGTAATTTACTAAACTCAACTAGTTTGCTAATTCATCTACTAATCTCAGTGTTCTTGTGTAAATATAAGATTTTCAATATGGGATAGCATCAAATGTTTTACTAGATTTTACAGAGTTGAGTTTTCACCACTTTCATCCAGTCCTCTGTTTGAGCCTGCAACAATTTTCTCATTTGGCAGCTGCCTCTCATCACTGTGAAGAAAACGGTGGAGTTAAGCATAGATACAGACATTTTACCATCCCCTTTTCTGTGAACTTCTCCTAATGCGAGTTTTATTTTGATGGTTGTCAAGAAGGAAGGAATAAAACATTGTATCTGAATGAAAGCTTAGTTATTAAATGCACTGAACTACTTTACCCTTGTTATTTTGTAGGAGCTGCTTAGCACAGTGATAATGATTCACAGTATTGTGACTAGGTATAAAAATATCTAAAATAGTTAGGCTTATAGCTAAGTTAAAGCATGGTGTAATTCTGTAGACCAATTCCATTTATTTTACAGAGGTGTATGAAAACAAGGCTTTTAGAAAACAGATCCCCTTCCCATTCCAGGTTTGTGAACTCGGGAAAATGACTTTATAAGTATCTGCACTGGAACTATCTATGCTGTTTACTAATACCATTGTTGAAGTAAAGACTGAATTTCTAGGGAATTTGTCACAGAAATATAGGAGGAAGAACAATACTATTCTTAGTGATGAGTAGGTTTTGGAATGAACAAATTATAACCTCTTTAGAATGATAATGAATAGATTCTGCTCAGGCTTTCATATTTGTTCAGAGTTGTAATTTTTTTTTATTATCTTTGACCCAGTTCACACCCAAGAAGTGTAGCACTTCTATCCCTCTTAAGTCCCCCAAACTATCTGCCTGCCATCCCATGCACTGACACAAAACACCTCCAGGCAGTGCAAGACTGGTTGGTACAATAAATGCTCTTAATCTACGCCACAGTCTCTCACTGATGGAAAAAAATCTAGCAGGGATTCTCTTGGAGGAAGGCATTTCAAGTTTTAGGATCCAGTCCTCTTAAAGCTAACATTTAACTATCTGTAAAATCAATGGAGAAAAGCAGATGCCATTGAAAAACTCCTGAGAGAGATTTGCTCAGTATCCTGGCTTTGAGTCTAGACACAAATGAAGTTATCCTGGGAGAAAAGGAATAAGATTCATGAATTGTTAAGACAGATTTCTTACCCTGAAAATGCTTGAACATTCATGCTTTAGATGTATTCTAAAATAAAACTATATCTTTGAAATTATTTTATAGCTTTTGAGACATGTCTGGTCTTCATCCCCTGAAGTCAATGGCACTTCTCCATAATTCCATTTATTTTTAGAATATAAGAAAAAATCCTTTTTCATATAAACTGATGCTGGGAAAGATATTCGAGAAAATGAAATATCTACAAAGCATTTGAATAAACACTCTTATTCTTGTTAAATAACAAACTGTTGATTTATTTTATGTTATTTTTTGGTTTGTTACTATATATCAATTCATGGAAGAAAACCCCCCAAATACTTCTAATAAGTGCACTATCTGGCACAAAATCTAAATTCACCACATGAATTTAACGTTAGAATATAAGGTTAAATGTCAGTTTCGGAGCTATCTCCTTACACACTTGGCTGGGTGTCTGCTCTGAGGTGATTGAGCCAAGGAAAGAGCTAAAAGGCTCTAAAGTAGGTCAGGGATTTTAGTTTTCCCGATGGCGCTAGATGGCAGCATCAATCCAGGCACCGCTCCACTGCAGGGCGTTCTGCTGCGGCTGAGACAGCCCCGGAGAGGCGTCTGAAACACTCGCTTTTATTTTCCCATTCTGAACCAGAATTCACATGAAATATTTATTGATAAACGCATGCAGCTTCCAGGGTTTATGACTTCAGAACGTCCGCTTGTGTGAGTGGTACGGGAAAGGGCAAATTGTGCTTTCGAAACGGAGATTAATTAAAAGCCCATGAGAATAAAGGGGGGGAAGTGGAAAAAGCCTTGATATAGAGCTGATGCAGGTGGAAGGGATAAAGGATGCACACGTTTCAAAATGATGAGTAAAGGTTAGAGAGGTCACAGGGAATGCCAGAAAAAGCAGTGGAGATTAGCGGGAAAGCATGGGGGATCATAAGATTTTGAGTAAAGGATCTGGGCATCAAACCAACAGATTTTGCTTCTCACATATCAGAATTACTGATCATTTAACTGACTCACCTTCAGTGACCTACTACTATTTAAAAAGAAATTTTGAATTCAAGTTTTGTATTTCCTCTGTAATTGACAAGGATGAAATCATAAGCTATGCAGTCATTGCCCAGTGCCTGGGTTTTCAAAATGAGTCATTATGGTTTATTTCCTTGACTCATGAGATGGTGATGGCAAAACGACTCACCCACCTGAGTCACTCCCAAATCTTAGCAACACTTACTTCAGGACAGCTTTTTACCTTGAAATCCATCTACCTGCATACCTGTCACAGAACTGCTGCTCAGACTAATTCCCAACAGGATGCTAAAGCTGCCTGCCAAGCCATCACCTCTGGGCAGCTGGTGCCTGATAAACTGGTCAAAATTCTGTGAACTCCTGTCTGCAAACTAGGGTGACCTCTGTCTTTGTGACCATAACCCCCTTGTTCAGTGGAGAGCAAAGAAGAAATGCCCTATTCAACCTAACAAAGTCTCTTAAGCTTGTTTTTTTCTGCTCAGCAGAAAAAGCAAGTAGTGGTGATGAATCAAAATTTTATTACAGTAAGGAAATTACCATGAAGTTTGGGAACAACATGGTCACAAAGCCGTCGACAGAAAAGAGGTTTTGGTTACTTCTGGTCAAAGTGGGAGTTAGTTTTAGGTGGGTTTATTGTGTTCATCCTGGCTGGATGCCAGGCACCCACCAACTCTGCTCTCTCACTCCTCTCTGCAGCTGGACAGGGGAAAGAAAATCTAATGACAGATTCATGAATTGAGATAAGGACAGAGAGAGATCACTCACTGATTACTGTCATGGGCGAAACAGGCTAGAATCAGAGACATGAATTGAATTTCTTACTAATAAAATCAGAGCAGGATAATGAGAAGTAAAATAAGCCCTTAAAAACACCTTTCCCTGATCCCTCCCTTATTTCCAGCCCTACCTCCTCCCCCAGCAGTGCAGAGAGACAGGGAATGGAGGTTATGGTCAGTTCATCACATGCTGTTTTTCCCCACTGCTCAGTGATGAGTCCTTCCCCTGCTCTGCTGTGGGGTCCCTCCCATAGAAGACAATTCTCCATGAACTTCTCCAGCATGAGTCCATTTCACGAGCAGCAGCTCTCTGTGAACTGCTCCAGTGTGGGTCACTCTTCCAGAGTGGGTCCTGGGGTGCAGCCCTTCAAGGACAGGCTGCTCCAAGTATGGATGCCCCATACATTCACAAGTCCTACCAGGGAAACTGCTCCAGTGGGGGCTCCTCTCTCCATGGGTCTGCAGGTCCCTGCCAGAACCCTGCTCCAGCACAGGTTTCTCACAGCTTCACAGCCTCCTCTGGGTCACCACCTGCTCCAACGTGGGCTCCTCCAGGGGCTGCAGATGAATTTCTGTATCTCCATGGACCTCCATGGGCTGCAGGGGCACAGCTGCCTCACCATGTGCTGCACCACAGGCTGCAGGGGAATCTCAGCTCTGGCACCTGGAGCACCTCCTGCCCTCCTTCTGCACTGACCTGAGTGTCTGCAGATTTGTTCCTTTTGTATATTCTTACTCCATTTGTCTTTGGCCACAATTACATCTGCACAATAATTATGCTTAAATATTACACTTAACCATTTTATCACGGAGGCATTACCATTATTTCTGATTGGCCCAGCCTTGGCCAGCAGTGAGTCCATCTTTGGAGCTGTCAGAGATTGGCTCTGCTGGACATGGGGGAAACTTCTGGCAGCTTCTCACAAAATCCACCCCTGCAACCCCCTGCTACTAAAGCTTGGCCATACAAGTCTCATACAGTGGGATTAGAAGTGACATGGTCCTGCGCCTGGCTGCTCTTCCTGTGCCCCAGGAGTTGCTGGCAGCCTGCACTGGCACACCTCTGATGCTCCTTGGGTCTATGGCCCTGAAGCGGCTGCTGCAGAAGTGTGGGTGGAGAAAGAGCTGGGAGAAATTAGGGAGAAGTGGGGATGTTCCTGCTTCCCACCCTTAAGAATTGCTCAGGCCTGAGCTATCATGCCTCTGACTGGCCTTGTTCCTGCTGATCCTGATCCTATCTTGCTGACCTGATGTCCTGGCTTGTCCCCAGCCCCAGAGATGTGCCCAGTGCCAGGGGCTGGGGCTGCCCCAGTGCCCTAAGTTGTCATGCTCTTGGCAGTGGGCTGTAGTGACCCTTGGCTGGCCAGCCCCTGTCCCACTGCCTGATGGGGAGCCCTCAGCCTGAGGGAAACCTGGATAGGCAACAGGTCTGGTGAAAGTAATTTTGAAATCATGCTTGAACACAAAACTGAATTGTCCATGCTGTGTGCCACTAAACACTCAATTCTCACTCTGAAGTGCATTAGCAGCAACACTGCACATGAGCCATGGGGAGGAATTCATTGTCGCACTCTGACCAGAGCGGGAGAGGCTTCACACAGAGTACTCGTTCCACTTTCAGCACCAGGTGTTAAAGAAGACATAAATGGTTTAGACAGAATTCACAGGACAAAAATAAAATATACTAAAAGGTTTGGAAAGCATGAAGCAGGCAGGGGGAAACCTGCTCTGCACTGTTTGATCTTAAAGATAGTTAAGATGGAATTTTTAGGAAATGATCAGTTATACAGAGAAAAAGTGTATGACACTAGTTTAATTGGAAGAAAAAAACAGCTTTATTATTAGTATGAGAAATGTTATTATAAGTTTGAGAGCGGTGTAACACTGTGAGACTGTGTTACGTGCTTCACTGAATTTTTGCGCAGTAAATATAGAGAATGATCTGCCTTTACAATTTCTGGTCCCTTGAAATATCCTCCAGACCCTCATTTCTATGGCAGATATGAACCACTTCTATTTTTTTTATTTTGTTTTTATATTTTTTCTTATTTCTCTAACATTAGTAGCAATTCTCCATTTTAGGGAGGGCAGAGCACTCGAGGTCTATAAGTGGCAATGTTATGATGGAATTTTGCACTAGAATGTATGCACAGCTCAAGCCCTCAAGAGCAAGGTCATCCTTAATTACACTTCATTAACTGCTGTTAAAGTTCCTTGAGATATTGCAACATAGGTATCAGTAGCATCAAGTACACATAATTACGAGATTTTTTCTGCATTACCTGAACTGGTTATAGCTTGGAATTTTAATAATTAGAAGCTGTAAGTGATATCTTACACGTCTGGAATGTCTGGAAATGTATCTATTTGATGAGTAGGCTAAGGACAGTTAGCTTGTTTTGTGGGTGAAGGTGGTGTTTATAGCTTAATAAAACATGGCCTGTAGCTTTATTACAGCAATCATCCTCTTGGGTTTTTTTTGTTTTATTTTTTTTTTCTTTTTTTTTGTGACTACAGTTGTTTTTTTTCTTTTCCCCTGCAGAAAAAAGTTCTGTATGGTTTAAGAGTATGTTGTCATCCCTATAGATTTTTATAGAATACTGTGACAGGAATACTGGATTCTATATGGTGGTTTAAAGCTCCACAGGAACTTCTTGTTCTATTTATTCTAAGTCATCTTAGTACACGAGAGACATATTCCCTGTGTAGAATTCTTGCTATATATAAAGGTTATTTTTTAATATTAAATTCCATGAAGATCACTACACTGAAAATATTGCTGCATAGCCAAAATCAACTTTAAGGAAAATCATGAAGTAAAACCACCCTAATATGTACACCATTAAAGGAAGATAGAATAAGAAGCCAGAGTTGAAAAGGACTAGAGAAATTAGAGTTCTTCAGTTCTTGTGGTTCAGTTTTGCATTTAGCTAAGAATGGCAAAAAACTCCAGTTCAAAGGTTTCCCTCTGTTTTAATGCTTTGTCAGTATCACCTTTATTTTCCATTCTGACCTTTTATTTCTTGATTTTTAAGTTAAAAATATTTTAATATATGGTATCAAAATATATTTTTATTTTTATGATTTCAATACTGAAATTGCTGCAGAATGCTTTTAAAACAAATATCTATGATAGTTACATGTTGCAATCAACTCTAAATATTATACATTAAAATAAGAACAATGTCAAACCTAATAAAAATAACATAAAAATGTAATTTCTCTAAATTATGACAGTGCAGGATTCTACTAATAAATATTTTGTTAGTGTTCCTAATATTGCTTAGATATTCATTCTGCCAGAACATGGGAATGCTGCTAAATTGTTCTAGTCACTAATCTCAAATAAACCATTAGATGGCAATGTTCACATGGCAGTACTTTTGCAGCACTGCTGGAAACTTTAAGGCATTGTGTATTTCTATACATTCGTTTATTTCTTATTCTAAGCATTAGTGTTTTATCACTTTTTTTTTTGGTTTTTTTTTTGTTTTTTCACTTTTAGTACAAGGCTAAAAGAAACCAGACATGAAAAAAATCCCTGAGGTTTTCTTCCTTTAATGTCATACACGGCAGGACTGCTTCAGAGCTTCAGCTTAGTCTTTATTATTATAGTTTCCCTAATAAACCTTTATTTAAGTAATCAGGGCAAGGCCAGGCTGAGCATCAAATTGTGCAGATTTATGCACACCTTAGCTGCATAATGAGGCATAAGGCAAAAGACCATCACTACCTCATCTGTTTTTTTATAATGCAAATAAAATAGCCATTTAAAAAAATTAAGAGCCAGAATTTTAATGTTTAGATCTCAGTGTAATTGAGTTTTATATCCTTAGTTTTAAAAAATATTTTGAAATATTATTGAATATTATTGAATATTATTAAATTGAATAACAAATTACTGGTAAACTAATTCCTGTGTATCTCTGAAGTTCTTTAATTGCAATTAATTTTCTTCTAATATGTTAATATTATTATTAATCTGTCAGGTCTTTATTTTAAATTTTAATCCAAAAAGGTTTTGTATTGGACTTGTATGTTGCTTCTTTCTGCCTTATACAGGCTGTAAAGTCCAAAGATATTGTAATACTGGTAGCAGGGTTCACACTGTCTTCTCTACCAGGTTATTACAGTGGCACTTCTGGAGAGGTGAGTGGTCATGTGAAGCTACTTGGCTTTGTTTTGTCTAAGGCTCAGCCTGTGAGGTTTCAGGAAGGGCCCACATCATCCACCGATGCAGAACAAACTAGTATTTTGGCAGAAAGCCTTTGAGTATTCTTTGTGGTGATCAGAAGGGAATTGTATGAAAAGATCACATTTTGGAAACATTCAGAACGCAAATCCCCCAGAGCCAGGAAAAGGTAGTACATTTCAAAACAGCTGTCCATTATGTATGCCAAAGATTCCAGTAAATCTTTCTCTGTTAAATGTGTTAATAGGTCTGAAGGATAAAGCAGAAATGAATACTTTCAGAATATAGCAAAGTCAATGCTGTTTTAAGAAGGATGGTCATGTCAACACGTGTGTCTAAGTGTGGTGTCCCCATTGTGCGTGTCTGTGCTAATAAACTTAGAATTCTTAAAGAATAAGCAGAGAGAAAATAGACTGCAATGAAGGAACTGAAGCACCTCACCGATGAAGCAAGGCAGAGCAGGTTGGGGCTGTTTACCTTGGAGAAGAGAAAGCACAGGGGAATCTCACCAAAGGCTGTATAAACACCTTCAGAGAGGGTGTGTAGAGAACAGAGTCAGGCTGTGCTCAGTGCCCACTGACCGGACCAGAGGCAATGGGCACGAACTGAAACACAGGAGGTTCCCTCTGAACATAAGGAGGTGGCTTTTTTTTTTGCTTTGAGGGTAACTGAGCAATGCCACAGGTTACACAGGGAGGTTGTGGAACCTCTGTCCCTGGAGACCTGAAAAATTCATCTGGATGTGGTCCTGGACATCAGACTCTCTGCGGCCCTGTTTAACCAGTGGGTTTGACAAGCTGACCACCAGATGTCCCTTTCAACCTCATTCTGTGTCCCTTTTGAAGTTTTTAAGTTCTGTTTAAGTGACCATTAAACAGTCATTTTAAGTGGCTAATTTAGAATCAGACAAATTTACAAAATAGGTTTGCTTTCAAAAATCATCACTTTTATGTTTAAATTCTAAAATTTGAAATTCGATACTAACATTATAATTAAATTTGATTATTCTAGGAAGAGGAAGACAGCCTATTTTATTGTTTGCATCATATGCTTCTATTCAACCTCTGACAAAGAAAAAGGTAGAATAATTTGTGGTGAAAGAAAGAAAGAATTATCAAGGTCCTTCCTTTCTGTTATAGAGTCTCCTATTTTATAGTTTTAAATTCTACCTTTCTTTAAGCAGGCTAAGGGTTCTCCTGCATATGTTATTTGTCAAAATTCTATTAAAAAGACCGTGCTCTTTGGACTTTGCTTTTTTTCACATATTTTCTTTCCGTTTTAGAAAAGCAGTATCTTGGTTAGGAGGATGCCATAGGCATTCTGTTAGTGAAAATGAAGCACTTCACATTTTTTTTCCCTCAGGATATTTCACTTGTCAGAATAGAAATATTCTTCTGCACTAAATACAATAAAATGAACCTTCTAAATCAAGAAATACAAAAGGAACTAGCTGCACCCTTTTTTTTTTTCGTAATTAACTAAATAATTTAATCAGAAAAAATTATTTAGTAGTTAAAGCCCAAAAACTGCTGTTGGAGACATATCACATGGATTTGAGTCTGGGTAGGATCCTTAAGGTACTCTTCCTTAAGGACTGTTCAAATATGAGACCATTCACAGAGAGAGGAAAACCTATTTATTCACAAATTTAAGGAAATACAGGGCTCATCCATGCTATCAAACCATTTTAAAGAAAGACAAAATATTTTTTTGATGCAGTTCTTCAGTTGTTATGAATACTTTTTTTTTTTCTTTTACCCTATAGCTGTGACAATTTGCATCACTGGACCCTTGCACCATAAATTTCAAATGCTGTCTATAAAGATTTCCCATTGTCATCACTAGCACTTTGACATGGAGACATCAAATGCAGACAGAAATGATCACCATATAGAAAATGGGTAAGGTCTGGTGCCTTAGATGAAACATTCGGGTTTTCCAGGAGACAAATGCCGTGAAATGGGTTCTTTTTGCTTGTTTGTTAGTTTGGTTTTTGTTGTTTGCTTTGTCATAGTACACATCTGTCTTAAGTGTAAAGCTATGTCAGAAAAGGTCTTTGTGATCCCCTTTGTGTATGTTTATACTGTGTTTACCAACAGCAGCTGTTTTGTTCACCTGAGTTTGAAGTGCCTGTGAGACTGTCGCTAGAAAGCAGTTTTGAAAAAGACAGCCTAAAACCACTCTAATTTCTTATGTTAGATGCATCTAACTAGATGCTTTCCCTTGCTGTAGCTTGCGCTAGCACTGGTCCCAGGATCTCAAAAGAAAGTCTCAGACAAGCAGTAAGATGGATGTGGATTGTGCTCTGGACCTTGTTTTCATTTCGCCCTGGTGTGGAGCAAGATGGTGGAATCAAGAGGGGCTAAAACTAAAACATGGTCAAAATCACTGTTTTCCACACAGAGCCACACAACCTCATGCTGTGGTTTAACCTCGGCTGGCAACTAAACCCCATGCACCTCTTTGCTGACTCCCCCCTTCCCAATGGGGTGGAGAGGAGAACAGAAAGAGTAAACATGAGAAAACTCGTGGGTTGAAACAAAGACAGTTTAATAGGTAAAGCAGAAGCTGTGTGCACAGGCAAAGCAAAGCTCATTCCCCCCAGTTTAGATGCTGAGCCATGAGCTGTGCACTCTTTGCTCAGCTGTGGTCAGCTGTCACAGCTGTGTCACCTCACAAATCCTCCTGCCCTCCAGCCTGGTGGAGTGGGATGAGAGGCAGAAAACGCCAGGAAACTGCGCAAGCATTGCTTAGAAATAATTAAAACCTCCTTGAGCTATCAGCACTGTGTTCAGCATGACACCAAAACACGGCCCCATACCAGCTACTGGGAGGAAAATTAACCCTATCCCAGCCAAACCCAACACTTTATGCTAATAAGCACAACTTACTTGAGGTTATTAATTTAGTTTCCACAGCTACCTTTCCAGATTATGTGGAAAAAACCCTGAACTCTTGGATCTCTTTCACCATCTATTTAGCAAATAAGTTCAGAGAAAAGAAAATGTCTATATAGCACATATATTTTACATTTCCTTGTTTTGTAAATCATACTTTTATTTAAAAATGGATTATTTTAGTGAATAGTGAATAGTGATGTTTATAAATGAATTGCCTATTCAATATGACTTTCCATTTTTATATAGATTTTTTTTTTATGAAGGCACAACAACATGATAAGTATTCTTTATGTTTTCTTAAATGAATGAGGGAAGCAGATACAATATCTTAGGTCTGTCATAGCTGGTCTTTCAAAACTGTTAGTATGCTCATGGCAAAAAGACACGGAGAGGCTTTTTAGTATTGCTGAGAAAAATTTTTTGGGTGAAATCTGTTTATTCTCAATTATTTTTGAGTATTTAATTTTTTTTAAATATTTTTTGCAATTTCTGTGATTTGATTCTCAAAGAGCAAATGGACATTTAAAAATATTTCCAGGCAAGGGATATATTAGTCTTGAAGAAAAAAATATTTCTCATAACTCCTCTGTGATTGGAGGGACCAGAACATTTTTTTCAGAAAGAAATGGCAAAAACCCAGCTTGAGAATCATTTTTTTCTCCACTTATCTGCAAAACAGACATCAAAACCTGATCTAGTTCATGCTAGGTCACCTTGGTGATCAACGGAGAGAAAAATGTCACCTCTAAAATGCAGTACATCTCTCTCACACATCTGTCTTAAAATAACATGTATCCCCTCCTGAAAACGCTTACTTCTCTCATTTGGTAAAAGGGGCACATGTGATGAACAGACACACAGAAGTTTTGCTTTCAAATTTTCATGTAAGAACAGGTTACTTATATTTTGCTAATTGGGTTTTTCTATACTATTCTGAGATCAAGTTCTCTTTCGAGATACCTTTACTTCAGGTCAGAAGCAATGTCAATTTTTAAGAGTTTGGCAGCTGAAAAAATGTAGCAAATCTATTTTTCTGGTGCAATTATTAATTTCTCTCTATATTGTTGTTGGATCACTTATGACTCAGATTAAAGCCTCTCATTCTTGGGGTCCCTGCAGTGTGAACCCCTCAAACTGATTTGGAATCAGGATTTGCAATGGTGACTGCCTTTGAAAATTTTCCATTGGGGTAGCAAAGACAAAAAGGCTGGGACATTGTTAACTTCCTTGGGTGTCCCATCCCCTGCTTATTCCTGCATGCTAGAGAGGTTCCAGGGCCAAAAGAATCCCCAAATATGCTATTAATCCTCTGGCACTCCATCCACACATGAGCTATGAATTTCCATTTGTATTTCTTCCTTGTTTTCCTTATAGAGTTCTGCCCAGTTAGAGATGTGAATTATTCTCTTAATATTTTTTAAGGGAGAATTCTTAAAGAAAAACATATTATTAATGAGTTTAGATAGAATACATTTCCATTTTTTAATTCTTATTTTTTATTAATGCTGCCTCTTCTGAATTACATTAATGTTAGCATCAATCTCTTTACTTTACATTTATGAATACAAAAACTACCATGCTGGTGCTTAATTTCCAGGCACAAAGCAAACTGTCTCTTTTTTTACATAAACCAGGTTCAAATCTACTTTAAGATAACTTCCCCTTCCCTCTGTGCATTTTTTCCCCTGTGAGAAATATAAACTTTTTTGGAAATTCACTGTAAGTAGTAAAATTCTTCAAGTTTTTTAGCAAATCAACAGTAATTTTTCAACAGGCTTTGTACATCACTGCCATTTAATAATCCATGCTAGTAGGGTTTACCCTTTTTCACTTTCTTAGTTTGCTGTAGGGCTACCCTTTCTAAAATACAAGATTAAAGGTACTGTAGGGCTTGTCACATCGAGAGTGTTTAGTGTGAGTTTTTACAAAAGTAACAGAAAACTCCAGTTAATGGCAATTAATTAAAAGTAAAAAAAATAAATTATTTCAAATACCACACAGATATATTCATGTGTCATTAAGGTAAATAAAGAGCTTTCCTAACATGTCAGTATGTATTCTATTTCATATATACATTCTCTGAAAGTAATGCATTTACACATTATCCAAACAATTTTGATTAGTTTTTGATAATTCTACCTTTCTCTTAAGTACTGTCCTAAAGTATCCTCAAGGAAAATAAAATGAGACTACATTTTGATACAGAAAACGGATCAAGATCCCCTTTTTTCACTCCACTAAGAAAACCTGTGCCCAAACCTGTTGGTCCTGAAAAGCAAGAAACATTCTTGGAAATCAGGCTAGTTTTCCCTGGGAAGGTGGGTAGGACCAGGCCCACTCACAGGAGAACAAAAGGCAGAATAATCAAAGGACAGCAGAACACAGCAAAGGCCATTTTGCCGCCAGCGCTGCAGGAGAGGCCTGACTCCCTGCAGCTTCTTTTGCACTTTCCAGTTTCAAAGGCTGACACTGCAGCAGGGTGTTTGACCTCTCCAGAGCTGCTCTGATCACAATGCACCCCAAACGTAGCCTTGTGTTCAGAGAAATAGCCCAAGTGAGGATGTTCAGCACCAGGAAATGAGCACACCCACGATTTTATTGAGCTAAATTGGGTTTCTCTGGCTTCAGTTAACCCTCGGAGAGACTGCAGAGCTCCTCTTGCAAGTAGCCCACACACTCAGGCACAGCTTTACCTTTTATTATTGGTGATAGTAGACTTGCAGCAGTGCTGACCGTGGGTACTGTGCTTGGCACTCCTCACCCAGGCACATGAAGCAAGATAGCCCATGGTCTGAAATATTGTTTTGTAGATAACTGGGAAAATCCAAAGGAAATGATGAGCAGAAGATTTTCCCATCAAGAGTAGAGGAATACTAGAATGAACTTCTGAGGAGGTGATATAATGAAGGCAGATTATTAAGACTGGAAGTAAGTAGATGAAAATTAGTGATCTACAGTTAAGGAAAGATCAAAGCTGTGTCCAGTCATTACTTGTGGACTGAAAATCCGTGAAACGCATGAAACCTATTTCTGGTTATTCAAAATGTTTAAAGGCCATTGAAATATTCAGATAAATGGAATTAAAGGTAGACTATCAGAAGAATAATGAGCGAGGAGTCAACCTAGGTTTAAATAATTGGCTATGCATGAACTATCTTTGCCACTGCTTTTCTCTGGAAAAGCAAATGCATTCCCAGACTATAAACACTCTAATTCTGAAGAATTTCTCCAAGATAATGCACACACACATAACACACAATAACACATTTAATGTGTGTTAGAAGTGTTTGTACCATTTTTCAAATCTGCATAATCTACTCCTCTGTAGATTCTGTTTTGCTTTAAGGTCAATGAAAAAACTCCTGTCAATCTAAATGAAATCTGCGTGTAACTTATTAACTTCTTAAAAATCATGGGATTTATTTATTCCTGTGAATCTGAGAGGTTTCTAGCTTATCTAAGTAAAATCATAGAGTAAAAAAGTAAAAATAAAGTAAAATGTTATTACCATGTTTTATTACTGTGTTCTATGCCACTGTGTTAATTATGTACAGAAAATTAGGAGAGATAATTAATATCAGGTAATCTGAGAAGTGATACTGATTTGTCCTGAGAAAGAGGATATATTATTTAGTGACTATTTTCTTGTACTATTCAGGGAAGATCTCAAGTAATCTGGAAAAGATCATATAAAGAAGTAACTCATATTATTATCCTTTTGTTTCTGATGAATTTTAAAGTACTTAATGTGAAATGTGTCCTACTGAAATGGTCAGTGAAAACAAAGTTTTAAGCTGCCTTAAACCCAATGCAACCGTTGCACTTTAGTACTTTCAAATAACCAAAGAGTTCAAATTTGTCTTTTAAGATCAGCTGGATCTCTTTTAAGTCCAGCAGGAAACATGAAAAGTTATCCAAGGCTAAAATTGGTTAAACAGGAAAGTTCAGCAGGACGGGTGGAGGTGGTGATCTCTGGTGACATTCATCTGTGTTTCCTAAGGTATCCTTCCTTGGATAATTTCTTCTATCCTCTGTCATGTATTATATTCAGTGCCTTATTTTTTGATAGCAGTTTCCTGGATCACAGGTGACATTTCAGCCATGGGTTATTTCTTTGTTGGGAGAAAATGATTGGCATGCCACAGGATAATTTAGCTCAGCTGGTGTAATTCTGCATAGCTCCTCTAACTAGGTTTTCAACAGAATTATTGAGACAGGTGGATAAAAAATTGTTGATTCAATCTTTGTAGTGGAAAGTTCTCTGAAGTAGTAACAGTATTTTGTTTTAAATTTGACTGTTCCTGACATAACAGACTTGTTCTTTCATAATTCCTTAGAGAGATTTTAGACAGTAGAGCATTATAAATCATTATTATGTACTCAGAGCATAATTATTAGAAAATTTTAAGATTATAAAAATATTGACTTTTTTTTTAAATTGTTTAACTCATACTCTACAAATCCTTATTCATGTATGAACATCCTTGGAGACTTGAGAGCTGCAAATTCCTACTATAAAATAGGCCAGCATTTACCTTGCTAGACAGGAAAAAAGCCTTTTTAAATTTTTTTCTCCAAAGATATTTAAAATTATTCTTATGAAAAGTTTATGCCATTCAGCTAGTGTTTCTGGACATCAGAAAGTCTTAACATCAAGCTCTAAATCTTCTGTGCTACTGACTGCTTATCTGAATCACTCTTCCTTTGGCAATAAAGTTGTCCATCTTGGCTCACTGCTGGAATGGAGGGGTTGCATATCTATAACTCTTTAGATTTCCATGTCCACTCATAAGGAAATAATTGACCAGTTTTTCCTTTGAAGTTGTGAAAGCCAGTTAAAGGTATTGTAATGACTACCTAAACAGAGGTACTTCTGAGCTCTGCATTGTTAGCTGTCTGTGTGTGGCTTTGTCTCTACAGCATCAAGGCAGAACTTATTGCAGTATTTTTAAATAATTGTTGTCTCTGATATTGAAGTATATCAGTAGAATATTACCAAAAAATGCCATTATTATTCTGTAGAAAACCCTGCCTGAAAGCCTCACAACTATAATTTTATGTCCAGGCTAAGAATGAATGTATTTTCTTTTTTTTTAATGTTTGTTCATAAATAAATAATTTAACTCTTTAAACTCTCAAATAGATATTAAAAATGTCATTTCTCCTTCCAACTTCTGGAAATAAATGAGAAACATTTTTTCAGAGTGTCTGTAGTTAAAGATAGGTTCGAGAAACCAAAGGAATGATCAGTAAAAGAAACCAGAATTAATCTTGTAAAAAATCCTACACAAAAAATTCCAGAGTTTACTTCTAAAAGGCTTGCTGCTAAATCAGTGCTTTGTTGAACACAGAAGCTAGAAACAGTAAGAGATATCTAAAAAGAACTGCATAGAAAGCTTTTCTGTACATGTGAGACCTCTTTTTCAAGTGTACCATAGAATAAATTCTTAGAGTTCTAATACTTTTCAGAAACATAAACAAATAAGACATTTTTTCCTGTAATGATGTACAGGAAAGCTTAGTGTATGAACAGTCCCTACAACCCCTGAACCCTACTTCCAAGTTTCAAATCTTCTCCCAAGTTTCAAATCTTCTCCTGTACATTTTATAGATGAGTTGAATCTGGAACAAATCTGTGCAAACCAAATAATTTTGCTCTTCTGTCAGGGTTACATAAAAAGAGTGCCAGATATCATTTCCCTCCTCCATCTTCTCACATAATGCCATATCTCCCTGCTAATGATAATTATCATCTTTAAGACATCTCTTTCCTGAACCCTGTGAGCTGATTAAAAGTGATTCAGATTAGTTAATTCTAAATAGGTGCACCATTTACTCACCTATGGATGCTAACTGTGAAACAGAGAGGACAGTGCCTGTAGAAATTGCAGGCCGCATAGCTTTCTCAGTCTTGCTTGAGAAAGTGGCCTGGGAAATCATGGGAAGGAATTAAAACAATCCTCAGAGATAGAAAACAGCCTTGCAGGTGCTGTTTGTCTGTTCCTTGTTTTCTGGCAAGAGAAGGTCGAGGGGTAGTGAGCCCCACTGACCAATGATGGTGATGTGTGAGTTTACTAACCAATAAGAGTTTCTTTTCTCTACTTTTCACATATCGGTCTATATAAAAGACCTGAAGCAATAAACCGAGAGAAATTCTCCTGATCGACTCCCAAGAGAGTCTGTGTCGTTCTTCTCGCCGTTCCTAATAGAGAGACACTCACCCAAATGAGTACAACCAGTGAGATGAGGCTATACTCAAATGTATACATCTCAGAGATATTTGCCCTAATAGTATAACACAAATAAGTAATTTTCACCCTTTTCATCTCTTAAGGTTTCTTGGGCTTCTGGGTTTTTCTGTCTGATATTATTTATTTCTGGTTTGTTTATTTTTGTATAACTCCTTTCAATCAAATAACATATTTTCAAAGAGATAAACTGAGGCAATTTTCAAGTAACACAGATCACTCATTTTCTGTGATGTTGTCAAATATATAAAAGTGATTAAAGAGATAGACTTTGACATCTTGTTACTTTTAATGTTATATTTATAACAATATTTTAAGATACCATGGATTTTGGAAGACTATCTTTATAAAGTTTGAAATATACAGTGATACACTGAAAGTATATAGATTGGGAGGGCTCTATGTAGAAAGGACAAAAGAAGTCTAAATCACAGAATATCACACAGAAATTCTTAGTGCCTGTGTGGAGGCAAAAAACCCCATGGATTTTGGGACTGTGAGTTGTTTTGAGGGTTTTTTTTTTGGTAGAATCTTTCCACAGAAGCTAGTACATCATCTCTTCTACAACATGATCCTAGAGGATTCCTGCAAGAAAATCTTGGCCTCTCATTGCTTTTTCTGTTTTAGGTTATAAAGGGATGACTCAAGAATAACTCATGACATAAAGAATCTCCCCACTCCTACATTTCCAGATTTTGAACATATGGGAGAAGCAGTGAAGCTTAACTATCAAATTATTGTCTTCAAGGATGCATCCCAGAATAATTTCCTTTGTCCTTTGACCAGATCTTCCTATGTGCTCATGCTGGTAAATGTGATGCTTGACTTCATCTTCTAACTTTTTGCTAGAGTTTTATTTGTTTTCCATGAGGGCTTCTCTGTAACTAAGGAGAATTTAGTCATTACTGAAGGAGAATAGATATCACACTTTCGCTTTGAGCATCTTTTAGGGCCATGCTTGGTGATAAGCTTATTGAATGAGTTTTGCAGATAGTGAAAAAATCAATAAGAAGTTTACAGTCCAAGGAAAAAAAATAGAACAAAGGACTGAGAATAGAGGAAAATAGAAATTCTAGTTTGTTTTCTTTATTAGTTCATGGGGTGGATTCTGATTTACAGCAGCCGAGTTCAAAAGCCTTTCTATTTAAAATGAGACTTAAAGCTTTGTCACTCAAATTAGAATATCTGCTGCCTTCATTTTACTGGTGCTTTATTTCTTATTGCAATGTTTGGAATTCTTAACCTTTCTGGTGAAGGGAAAAGGATTGTCGACGAGTAGGTGGATCCTTTACATTTAACTGGTTGTACAGCTGGTGATGGTAATTGTAAAGGTGTAGGATTTCCCTGTCCTTACCTGATCCCGTAAGATTTAAAATATTATTTTCTCTCCATCCTGCTGAACAAGTGAGAGGGGCTTGGTCAGAATGTGGCAATGTCAGTTAACTCACCACAGTGAGCATTAGTGAAAGTCATCACACTCCATTTAAACATAGGAAAAAATTTTCACTGTGAGGACCATGAGACCCTGGAGCAGATTGTTCATAAATTCTGTGGAGCCTCTATCCTTGGAGATATTAAAAACTCGACTGAATATAGTCCTGCTCTAGCTGCCCTGCTTTGAGCAGGAGGATTAAATTGGATGGCCTTCAGAGGTTTTGTCCAACTTCAACCATAGAGTGATTCTGAGGCAGAAGTGAAGATCATTCTTTACTCACGTGAACCCTGAGAAATCTAAACAATATATATCGACAAGCATGAGGAATAGAACAACAACTTCACAGGAACTGGACACTTTGAAGTTAAAAAAAATAAATTACCCTATCTTCTCTGAAGTACTAAGAATTAAATAAGTGAATTCTTTTGAGCTTACCTGAATTACCTTATTTAAAAGCTTTTGACATTTTATAAATTTTATTCTATTTTTTACTAGTCACAGTTTAATAAATCAAAAAGACAGATGAAATGAGAAAATAAAAAATCAACCAATTAATTACTGAAGTCAGTCATAATTTTGGCAAAATATGGAATGCACTTTATCATCTTAAATTTAATTCAAACTTGACAATAAAAAATCATAAAAGCTCAGTTTGAAATTGCAGAAAGTGTGAATAAAAATGGTTTGTACCTCTTCTGGGGAAAGTCTCTGGGGAAAACCCTGGTTGTCTCTGTTTTCAAAGTGAATGTTCACACTGCAGAAATAGTTCAGGAATGACTGAATCTGCTGTTTCCCTCAGCCAGGGATCATGCAAATGGATCTTCCAAAAACCCAGCCCATCACTGAATGCCTCTAGAGCTGTAAGTGGCTATTCACAAGTAGAACAGGCTCAAAAACCTTTCTGAATTATACTGGGAATTGCAATAATTCTCATTTGCTTGGACAGATATGCTTTTTGTTTTTTGCCTGCCCTCTTCATAATGACTAATCCTTCAAGGTTTGAAGCATTACTCATGACATTACCATGTATAGCTTGAACTGGCAGTTTATACATTTTCATCAGTAACGTTAGTCAACCCACAATAGAATGAAAAACCAGACTCTAAATGGTTCAAGTGTTAGCAAAAGCTAATAGTAAGAGCAGACACGTTCCATCTTAATGACTGTAATAACTGCAACATGGTACTATAATCTTTGGAATGGTGCCATGATTTTCACATCACATTTTAGTGATTTGAGGATACATAGCCTTCCTTTTTCATTCCAGAAAAGTGTTATACAATGACTGTAGATACAAGGTATAAACAAAAGTTTTCTTTACTCTTGAGGTCTTCATATTAAGTTGAATCAGTTGAATTAGAGCCTGAAATTACCAGTATCAAAATGATAGGCTAGAATATTCAGTTGTTCACCACATTCTGATGGTTTTCTCTGGGAGGCTCTTTTACATTTGGCCTTAGAAAAGTCATTCTGCCTCTATGTCTCCTATGTGTCTCAAGATTGTTTCCATGAGATTCTGCTCTATGATCTTCCCAAGGAGAGATGGGATGCTAACAAGTGTGCAGTTACTTGTACTTTCCTTTCTCACCTTTTTAAGAATAGGGGTGATGCTTCCCTTGTCGGACCCTTACCTGGTCTCAAATATTTTCTAATAACAATCATTATTCAAATAATCTTAAAAAAAAAAACAAACCCAAGAAATTGTTGGGGAAATGCTTATGGAACTCAGCTAGTATTGATTTTGGGGTTTTTTGGGTTTTTTAGTAAAAAAGATAGAGGAAGTACAAAAACACCAATATACTTTTTTTAGAGCAGTATTTTTGCATTTGCTTCATCTTTAAAGTTATGTTTCTTTCTGAATTCATAAAGTGATATGTTTTTCTCATTTTCTTTTTCTTTAACAAACACCAGTTTTTATAAGACTTTGATTACGTTTATTGTACACAAAATTATTGATACTTCTCTAATAGGCATTACCAGGTGAGGTGAAATATTTATGCAAGTGATTTCAATGAAGTGCAGATCTATACAGAAATTTTAGATACCTCATGTAGCTGATGACTATCAAAATTTATTATCTGTATTGAGTGCTCCCATGCAACTTTATTTGTTCCATTTTTTTCCTGTACATCTGCTAGGATGAAAAGCTCCAAGGCTATGGTTAAACACCATATACAAAAAAATACCCTGTACAATTGTCAACAACTTATGTGGGTACTCAAATTGTAAAGTATAGCACTGGTAAATAAAAGGTAGAAAAAAAACTTGTCCACTTAATTCTAGCTCTGTGTTGTAATTTTTAATTTTGTGGAATAACCCTGAGCAACAGAATTAGTAATAAACTTTCCTCTCTTCAGAATGCAGCACTAGTCTCCCACTAGATCTGGAAAGTTCCTTTTAAATAATAAGCAATTTCTTGATGTAGAACAAGATGTGACCTTTTATTTATTTGACAGATGAGTTTATAAATGCAATTTAGTTTGGGGTTACGTGACATTGACAAGCTCGCCAGAATCTGAACTGGACAAAGTGTCTATAAGTGGAATATTTTTTTATCTATAAACATGAAAGTCCCAGAAAGGTTGAATTCTGCAGAAACCCAGGCCACCTTAATACTTTTTCTCTAAATGACTAACCATGTTTTTCTTATATGTATATAAACCCTCTAATTATAGACTTTGGGATCGTATTGAGCTTTTATTTCCTCTCTCCATTTTACACTTTTGTTTGAAATTAGTACAAGTTTTGTTGAGGTAGCAATACAATGAAGCACAATCCGTTAAACTGGAAGCTTTTTAAAAGCTGCATAGGAAATTTTCCTTTAACTTAATTTCCCTGTTCAGAGTAGCAATGTGTTTGAAATAAATGAATTCTACTCGTGTTGATTGCTTTTCAGGTAGTTCCATAGTGTGAAGTTTCACATTTTGAGATCCCGATGTCATGTATCAATATAAATGAATAATTATAAAAGATACAAAATTGAAAATCAGACATAGAAAGGTCTTGGAGTAGCAAAAATGGTCTTGGAATATCATTTGATTGCTATATAACTCTTCAGCAGAGAAACAAAAGTCCTTTTGACTGTGAAGTGGAAAAAAAGAGAAAATTTAATATAAACATACATGTACCTAACAAAATGAATATGTATATTTTAATATGTGTGTATCTATATAAATTTGAAATTACAGTATGTCAGAGTTTAGTTACAGGTCACTAACACAGATTCAAGATGCAGCTGGATTTCTCTCACTGCGATATCCTTTTTTTTTCATTACAAAGAAAATAATTGTTTAAACTCTCCCTCAAAGATACAGCATATATTTTCTCATTTGTTCTTTACTGTGATTTTATTACCCATGTAATGTTTTTGGAGAAACATTTTTCTAGTAATACTGGCCAAGAGAGTGAGATGAAATAATATTTTTTATGCTACATGTGAAACTGATTTAGTGTTTTTCTTCCATTTCTGCAAGATCCTGGTAGTTTCAGTTTATAGGTCAGTGGAATAAATACTGCAGGTTAAAACTGCTGACATCCAAAATTCTTTCTGATGTTAACAAATACCACAGTAAATATTTATTTTTTATATTCCCTTAGTTAATAAAGATGTTACATAAGTCTATAAAATAAAAAAAAAAGTGCTTTCTTCAGATCACTCTTCACTGTAATCCTTTTCATATTAAAAACACTGGGAAGTCTGTGACCTCTTGTCACTTTTCCTGAAGAAAGTATATTACATATAACAAAGACTAAGCTTTATGATAGGTACAGATAAAATGAGATCTATTTTGTGGTCCTGGACTAGATTTAAGACCTTAGATGTTATGGTGGGTTAACCTTGGCTGGATGCCAGGTGCCCAAGCTGCTCTATCATTCCCCTTCCCAGCTGGACTGGGGAGAGAAAATAAGGTGGAAAATGACTCACAGATTGAGATAAGGCAGTTTACAAGAGCAAATGTGAAAGTTTCCATCCTTACAAGCAGAGGAAAATAAAAACTCTATTCTCTACTTCCTATCAGCAAGCCACTTCTCAGGAAGCAGGGCTTCAACACCTATAGCAATTCGTCTGGAAGGCAAGCATGGCAAATAATGAATGACACCACCTCTTCCTCCTCCTTTCCTTAGATTTTATATCTGAGATTCAAAGGAGATTTTACTCGTGTGGCTTACTTGTTTGCAGCATGTTTCAAATTCATGAATGACCTCTTTGATAGCCTCCACAGTTAGTTCTATCCCTCAGTCACAAGCCCACCTGTATGTTGCATCTCTTCCTAGATGTCCTGATCTTTCATGGGTCTGAGGGGATATAAATAGCTCACTTCCACTCCCAGTCCAAGCCTTATCTACCTATTTTGATGTTTTTCAGTGACATGACTTTTGGGCATGTGAACATCAGAGTTTGGGCACGTTTGTGGGACCTTCAGAGTAATTTTCTGTTCAGTGGTGTTCCGCCACAATGCAGCAGCCCAGAGAGGTTTATCCCTGTGTTCCAATTGCTCTTCCAGTGCTGCAGCCACTCCCACAGAGCTGCAGCCACCATGCAGGAGTCAGTGTAGAGATAGACTATAGGCCACTTTTCTCATTCAGCAATCTCTGGGGCTAGTTGCATGACTTTCCCTTAAGTAGATTGGCTTGACTTTCTTTTTTCTTCAGCAGTCCCAAAAACTCATTGTGTGGCACTCCACACAGCAGCTTTTCACCTCTGATGGTTTCCTACCACACAGCAGGATCCATTAGTAGATAGAGTATAGCACTTTTCATTTCCTGATAACTCATTATTTGGTGGGGCTTCTTGGGCACAAGTCACTTTCTCATGCAGTACACCAAAATTTCTTTCTTCTGACTTGTCCATAATCTCTTCCTGGGGAATTGGGTTTGCCTATTTGGGCTCATTGTGTAATCAGTGCTACCTAGTGCAGCACTGGGTGCGATGTGTTGAGGAGATGTTTCCTTCGAACACCCAGCATAGCACGGCAATCACAGTGCCAAGAGGAGACAGGCCTCTTCCCAATAACTTCTAAGACCGTTTGAACCTCCTCATGGGATGCTAATATCTCTTTCTCAGTTGAAGTGTATAGGGTTTCTGATCCTCAGTAACTCTGGCTACAAAACCCTGATGGTCAGCCTCTGGTTTCTCCTGATGTTCTTAGTCAGAGATAAAAATAAACTAAAAATTTCTGGCCTTACTTACTTTGAGTTCTGCACTTAAAACTGTCAGCGTTCTTGACCATGACTGAATTTCTTTATAGATCTTTATAGATCTCTACACTGTCTCTGAAGGTACAACCATGGTATCTGAACTGCAGAAAAATGTGCTGGCTTACTTTCCAACTGTATTGGTTCCTAACCTTTTATGAGCACTTAATTCCTCACGTGGTAGGAAACAATCACACTGTTGAAGCCTGTGGACCATGAAGGGTAATTGGATAAGATCTTTTGAAAGATTTACAAGCCTGCCAAAGATTGTGCCAGCTTAAGACTGTTTGATTCAGTGTGAAAAGATCTGAACAATTCTGACCTAAAGGTTTAAAGAGAGACCTTTTCTGTGAGAGTGTAATTTAGAGCCTGTAATAAAAGCGTATTGAAAAACACCAGAAGGAAGAAAACAGCCATAAATTTTAGAGCTTAATATTACATTACAAGACACTTTTCAGTGATATATCCTCTTGCAACAAACCTCCCTCGCCTCAAACTGTTTTAATTGTTCCTTCTAAGGGTTATGATGGTAGTTCATCCATAAAAGGATAATAAGAAAGACATTTGTTTAATACATCTGAGAACAAGGACTTGCTTTCTCTCTCTGTGTAGGGAAACATACATGAAGTAAGACCAGATCTTTGGACAGTATCACAAATAATTAATAAGAGGAAGACTCACTAAGAAAATTAGGCAATTCATGTGGAAAATTTAGGTTCTCAAACATCTTATTTAATATCTAGACTATCTTGAATACTCAGCAGTATTGAATATGCATAAAATGGTAAAATTCTCTGTGCTTAATCATTGCTATTCCTGTGCAGCTCACTATGGGCCAGTTCAGTGCCCAAAACACTGTAGAATACAGAAGGAGGATTACTTCTCAACTCTTCTCACCTGCAAGGTCCAGCTGAGTCAGCCCATGGCTCAGATAAATGTGAAGTAAGGCAGCTTCTGGTCTAGAGCACAAGTCCTATTTGGACCAGCTGAGGAAGCTGGGGTTTCTTAGCCTGTAGAAAAGGAGGCTCAGAAGAACTCCTATGGTTCTCTACAACTACCTGCTGAGATGGGGCCAGTCTCTTCTGCCAGGTAACAAGTGACAGGATGAGGAAATGGCCTCAAGTTGAGAGAGCAGAGGTGTAGATTGGATATTAGGAAAAATTTCTTCACTGAAGGGTTCACATGCTAGGGTTATTGAATATTGGAACAGGCTGCCTAGGGATGTGATAGAGTCACAGCCATTGGAAGTATCTAAAAGATATGTAGATGTGGCACGTGGTTTAGTGGTAGACATAAAAGTGATCAATTAATAGTTGAAGTCTTAGAGGCCTTTTCTGTCCTCAGTTGTTCAGTGGTTCTGTTTTATGACTCAAAGCTTCCTGGTGATAGAGTAGTAACAAATCATGCAAAAGTTTCACTCAAAATTCTTAGGTGGCACAAATCTTAGGAGCGAAATCATTAAGCTTTGCCAAGAGGCATTTTGCTTATCTTTGATTACAAAAACTTTACACATAAAATAACTTTAAAACCTTTGCAGCAGAGCTCTGTTGAACACAATGAGAAATACAATATAAATTGTCTCTGGAATTTATTTGAAATATGCTTGTGTAAACTGTTATAAGCATGTGTCTGTATAGTAAAGATCTCTGCATTTCCACCGGTTCTTTATATACAATTTGAACAGTTTAAAGAGCAAATCACTCATAGTTGTCATTGGTTTTAATGAAAGGGATTAATTCTTTCCTTTGAGACATGTGATTAAGTTGGTCCTGGACTCAAAGTGTATGTACAGGTTCAGTGTCTCCCTGAGAGCCATGTGCGCTGCTTTGCAGTGCCCAGACACACAGTACCATTGCTTTCAATGAAGTCCTTCAACTTTTCTTCCACGGGTTTTATTGACCTCTAGATAAGATTTCCTGTCTTCCCCCATACTTTCTGATTGCAGGCCTATCAGGTTTGTTAATCATGTGTTCTAACTTTATGGTGTGTGCCCATGAGCAGAGATTTTTGGAGGCATGTGACATGAATATAGGAACGAGTAATCATTTAGTTCCGATTCACAATTACTGAATTTTAAACTAAGATTTGCCCTTAGGCTCCTGTTTGAATTGCAGTGGTGTGACTTACATGCCTCTAGGACAGCCAAGAGCAACCTCTATGTGGATACCAGAGGGGAGTGTATCCAGACATACTCACGGCTTTGACCTGCAGCACCAGCTGGGGAGATATTCTTGTGAGAGAAAGATCAAAGGGCAACTATAAGATAAAGGGAAAATCTCTGGGGCACTTCCAAATCATAAATAAAATGCATCAGAGACTCCACCACAAACAACAGCAAGAGAAGCACAGGGAGCAGCAAGAGAGCCAGTGAATCAGCTTGAAGAGGAGAGACTGAAATAATGAATTTGCAAATTTAGATTTTGCAATAAGGGGATGGGAATTTCTTGGAGTACCTAATTTCCTGTTGGCTGAGGTGTTTTGGTTTTTTAGCTTGGTTAGTTGTTTTTTTGGGGGATGTGTGTTTGATTTTGTTTCCCCTGATGAAACTGAGAAAGAAAGCTTCTACTCCAGCCAAATGCATGTCGATGTATACTTTAATTCTGTTAAAAACATTACAGCTCCAGAGGTGACTTTCTACGATTCTCCATATAAAAAAAGCAGGTTGGAATTTGGCCACAGGGCTAAAAATTATTATTTTTTTTTACTGAAATACATATAGCTTCTATCTTTGTATCTACCCATAAATTCCTAGGCATAATTTTCTAAACTAACTGTATCTTGGTAAGTATGAAGGAAATTAGGATTAGCTCCATAAGAGTCCAGATCACCTCCCTGTTTTCACATTCTGACAAAATTTAGACAAAATGGCACGGTAAAGATGACAGCTGAGCATAATTTTTTTGATATTTCATTTTCTGTGGATAAGCCTTCAGAGTGAAAGATTACCACAGACAAATTAGAGAAACGCTGTCATGAAAATAAATTAGGGTTTGGAATTTTGCAGGTACTCTGTGACATGATGATTGCTGCTTTAGGAATATTTCAAAGTGCAATTAAATTGCGTCTCTTACCAACAGACCATAAATCATTATCTGTAGTTCAGTGGGATATCTTCAGACCATACATTTTAGAGGATTTATTGTAGTTTATCATATTGTGTACCTTTAGGGAGTCTTAATCTATAAATAATTGCAGTAATAGTTGGTAGGAGACCTGCATTAGATGCGCTCAATAAATCAGGTTATTGACACTCTAAATCAAAGGAATTACATTGTATTGTTTTCACAATATTTTGGTATATTTGTGGTGACAAAAATACAGTCTATACAATATTATGCAAAATAATATTTATTTATCATCTTTGCTTTATTAATCATCTTTTTATCACCTTTGCTTTCTTAGACATTTATCTGTGGTTCAGTAAAGTATGTATTAGAACATCAAAGCTAAACATTTTATGGTCCATGAATCACAAATATAGATTAATGCCATGCAAGCATGCATTTGCTCTTCTAAATGGAATATTTCCTCAATAAACGCTATTTACCCTTATTCTCCCTTTGCACTATTATGCTCTGCTCTATTCCATTTTAAACAATATAGAGAAAATGTATCTTTGAACCTCATCTAATCATTGTCTTTTCAAAATTATGTTGAGTATTACCACTCAACTCAAATATATATGGAGAATCGTAGAAAGTGGAAAACCCCTTTGAGAATATAGTGAGGAGAAGTGCTAGGACTGCTGTAAAAACAAGCGTGGCAGGTGGAAAAATGGAGAAGACAACAGAGAGATTGCCGAAAACCAATTTCATTGAAGTCTCACTGTTGTCCATAACAGAGACTGGGGTAGGAAGGCCTGAGTTATGCCTACCACCTCAGACAACTGTGGTAGGCTGACCTTGGCTACGGGCTACACTCCCACCCAGACACTCCCTTACTCTCGTCAGTGGAGTGGTGGAAGAAAATAGGATGGGAAAGTTCATGGGTCAAGTCAAGACAGGGAGAACATTTGCCAACTGGTATTGTGGGCAAAAAAATATTTACTGATAATTAGAATAGATTCAGGGAGTGAGAAAAAAAGACAGACCTTAAACCAACAATTTTCCTCCACTCTGTCTTCGCAAGCTCAACTTCATCCCAAACTTCTCCATCTCTTCCAGAGAAGATTGGGGGTGAAATGTATGTGTGTGTGGGGGTTGTTGGCAAATGGAAGTTGTACTACACCTCCTCCCTCATCATACTTTCCCTCTGTTTCTGTGTGGACTCTCCTCATGACCTATAACTTCCTTCAGAGATACCCATCCACCTGCTCCAGAATGAGATCCTCAACTGGCTACAGAGAAATACCTGTTCCAGCAAGGGTCATTCATGGGCTGCATGGGAGTTTCTGCTCCTGTGCCTGCAGCACCTCCTCCTCCTTCTGTGTTTTTGCCCTTTCTTAAATAAATCATCACGCAGGCACCACGGGCTTGGCTGATGAGCTCAACAGTGTCGTGTGATGGGTCCATTTTGCAGCCAGCTCTTCTGGCATTGGTCTGTCCCTGCTCTCATTTCACAGAGGCCAACCCTGCCAGCCTGCCACTGCTAAAATTTAGACATCGACACATAAAATAACTAGATACGCATTCTCTGTTCCCATTGCTCGTATAAAAACCTGGAAAATACCTCAAAATCTTGCAGAAGAGGTAAAAATTGGATGATATTGGCTATAATGTCTGTAAATAAAAAACTTGTCCAAGTTTTGTTATAGGGATGATCTGGGATTTTTATGAGATTTTCTTCTCTTCTGTATTTCTAGTTGAACTGCAACTGTAACCAATCCAATATGTCAAAAAGAAAATAACTGGAGGAGTACAGAGAAGACAGGAAGCACTGAAAGATTCAGAGGAGTAACTTAATTTAGGACCAGTGTGCAGAGAGCAGCTTGCTAAGCAAAATAAGAGACTGTTAATATTTTACTCATTTTCAGAATTGTTTTAATAGGCAAAAACCCATATATGGATAAATAGAACAATCCAAGTGAGGTTTTCATGCCCTTGGAACCAGTCAGCTAGCATGTGTCACAGAGGTACCACACCTCATGGCTGCATGATACATGGCCTGGCCCTTCACTGTTTTCCTGTTCTTCCATACCTCCAACACACTGATCTAATTTCTCATCTTCCCTTTGCAGCAACATGTGACCAAACAGGCATTTGAAGCAGGATAATAATTTGAACAGTGTAGAAATCTACAATTTAGGATGGTGAAATCAGTCCCAAATTGCCCAGGATCACCAGGCAAATGTTTGTATTTTGGGGAGAAAATAGCAAAGACATTTAAAACTTAATTGTTTGGTGTTTCTGGGTAGACACTTTGGTTCAGCTGTCATCAATTGCCCAAGAAGACCAGATGCTGACATATATAGATGAGCTAACAATCTCAAAGTCCTCTAAAAATGTTCTCTATTTAGAGAAGGGAAAAATCAGGAAATTTTTCTAGATAAAATACTGAATTGTTCAGATGAAGCTGAAGGAAGCGCCTGAGGAAATTATGAGAATGAAAGGATTTAAATGCTTTGCTGTCACTCTAATCATCCTTCCTAGATTTCTTTTAGGACTTCCACATTTATATTTAAAATTTTAGCCTTTTTGTCACTACCTGCTTTTGTTTGTTTCTGTCTGAACAATTGTTCCTGATGTTGCAATGTTATTGGATTCTCTAGCTCTGCCAAAGAAAATTGTATATTCACACAGCCATATGTGTGCCATTTCAGATCTTAAACCCTGATGACTTCTCATCTGAAGAAAACACAGCGAGCCCTGTATTTTGCCATTTCCCAAAGACTGATCTTTTTCTTGTTAATTTCCAACAGACTCTACTCACTGAATATGTGCTTATTAAGTACTCTCTCTTGGGTTATGACTTTCTTAGTAATTATTAATGCTACACCAAAGCACAGAACAGGAATTACAGTCATGACTGGGGAGTGGTTTTAAAATGTACACATGTCTTCCTGTATATTTCAAAATGTGCAGATTGCATTATAATCTCCTTCTTTGGCACAACCCCTAACTATAGCACATTTAAGTAGAAGTTTCTTTTCCAATTTTCCTACTTTCAACTCTTATTCAATTAAGGAGTTTCAGACACTTCTAGATATTTGCATCTATTTTTTTCATGTATTTGCCCCATTATTTCCCTTATGGCCTGCAGAATTCTTTCATCTTAACAAAAGTAAGTCTGCAGCTGTGAGACTGTACTACCTCTGCATAAGTATGGATTTCACCCAATATTTATGTGTTTTGCCTCACTTTTTCACAATTATGTGAGATTTGCATCTAGGAGTTTGGTATATTCAACCAGACCTTCATTTCTGTCTTACATGTGGCTCCTGGTTATATGCCCTTCTTCCAGTTAAATCATTATAACTTGCTATAAATACTGATCTAATTCAGCAGGTTTTTAATCATGAATTTTCTTACATTTGCATTTGATGAGCTACTTACAGCTACTCTCTCTGTTAGCTAATGTTCACTAAAATATTCTCTAGGTGGAAAAAAGTAGTTAGAAGCAGATGTTGATGATATGGCCTTTTAGGACATCCTTGTTATTCTGCAGCCTGAAGTGTGACACAGTGTCCAGAGGGCAGGTGTAAGGCAGATGTGAGTTCAGTGACAGTACAGGGTTATTCTGAGATGATTACAAAAACCTGACAACAATGAGGCTGGTATCAATCCAGAAAGGATGGGTTTATAAAGTTGCAGCTAATGCAGACTTCAGGAGTGGAGCTGACCCACCTCTCCTCTGAAAAATGAGAAGAATCACTGCAGATCTGCTCAGAGCTCAGGCAGCACTGCCTTCACAAAGGGTTGTGTATGAATAAGTTATCTCCTGCCACAGTGGATGTATCTGTGGATATACTCATGACACTGTGAAGCGACTGTTCCCTGGCCTTCTGCTCCCTAGGGTCTGTAAAGCAAAAGCTCTTTAAGATACACGAAGGACTTTTTGCTCTTTTGGATTTCTGGTGAACATGTCTGGAAATATCTTGTGCTTCTATAGGATTTGACTCATGACATCTGAGAGTATTCTTCTTACCCAAGGAAAGAAAAGCTGTGATCAAAACAATTTTGACCTCTGTGCCTTACATGATGTCTCAAATGTATCCTGATAAGAAGGATCCTAGAAATAATAAATTCCAAGGCCTGCTAGGCTGACCTCTTGCACAGAGCAGGTCATAAGATTTTATTCTGCAACTCTTTCAAAACCATGAAATTACATTGGTGCTGAACTCTTATGTGAAAGTTTAAACCTTTTGAAGTCACCGTAACAATTATGCATTTTCCAGTTGATGTTAACACTACTGACAGGGAAGGAGAGGATGTGAACTCAGACCACTGGATGTGATAAGGCTAAGGCTGGAGTGGGGTTTAACTTCACTGTAGGACAACATGAAGAGTAGGAAACGATTGTTGTTATGTCGGCATCTGATTTTTCATTCTTTTTTTTTTGTTTCTACCTAGCACCCATTGTAAGTTAAAATTTTTTGATTGCTGTCCTTATCAGGTCAGTTGCTTTGATGGAACTATGATTTTCAAATGATTTATTTTATAAAATTGGAAGGCTTACACGTTCTTTCTCCTTCTTTTTTAGCCTATCAATCCTGTTTCCTCATCCTGTACTAAATAATGGATTCTGTAGCAGTATAAAAACATGAACACATAGAGTGCTTGCATTTCTTAAATATGAAAAAAAGTCCAGATTTATGTAATGGGCAGCTTGTTTCTCAGTACAGGCCTAAAGCAAGCAGGAATAAAATATTAATATGTTAAACCATGTAGGACAAAGGAACAACTGAGAAGTAAACTAAATTGGAGGTAAAGAAACTTTGAATCTTCTAAAGTTTTTCCCTATCCAATTTAAAGACCTTAAAATTAAAACTGTAGAAAGTATCAATCAAGTTTTGAACTACATTTTTCAGCACAAGTTCTCCTTCATTGAACACATTTGGTAAATTCCTTTTCACTGGTGCAACACAGAGGCATATAGAACTGTTTTTTAACTGAGTCTATTTAATTAAGAATTTAATCCTAATGCTATATAACAATAACACAAGTAATTTATCAGCTACTATTGCAAACTTGATTATACTCTTAACTGTCTCAATCAACATAATTTCAGGAAATTGGAAAGGAGTCACAAGCCAATTAAAAAATGCACATTGTTGTTCTGAATGAAAAAAATCTGCCGGTCTGAAGGTCAAATTTCCCTTCATGATAATTTTCCAAAAATTAAGAAATTTAAGAAATTTTTATTTCTTATTGTCTTCTCTTTGGTTATGTCTAAATACAAGAGGTTGTGTACTTGTAGTTACACTTCCACAACTGTACATAAGCACCCAAATTAAATTTTTTATGACTTTTTTGCTGATGACAGTTTGTGAGTATTTTAGATCTGCCTCAGTTTTATTGCAACCTTCTGCCCTATTAACATAACTAAGTAGGTCACAGTGAATGTACATGCAGATGCATAAATATCCTTTTTAATCTCCCTTCAGAATTATTTTAACTCATTAATATGAAAATGAAGACTATAACCAGAACTTTTCTATATTTCCTGTGAGGAAGAAAAACAGTGCAAAACTGATACAACTCACAACCACCTCTTAATGTAAAAAAAAGAAAAAGTATGAAGTAAGCAAAACTGCATCTGTAGTTACACTACTATAAAATTGGTCTAATGCTGTGCCTTTGAGAGAACACAGCTTCTTTATACTTTTTTGAAATTACTGAAAACTATTTTAAAGAAAAATATTTTTACCTTTATAGTTTCCTTACTGGAGACATTTCCTACTCATATATTATCTTGCATAATAGGATTATTAGTTGCAGCTCTCTACTTTCAGAGTTTGGCATCATGAAGAATAACTAAATGGAGCAGAAAGTCTAAACCTCTTCAATAGAGAAAGTCAGCTTTAATACCTAGTACTCCTTCTGATGCAATTCATTATGGAAGTCACAACTACAAGTTCTTCACAGGAAAAGGAAAAAAGATGTGGGTATTCTCATGTCTCCTCTCGTGGATTCTATGAGTAAGTTCTCTCTTTCTGTCCTACTGTTGCAGCTACCTTGTTTTTTCTTCTAGTCCCCCAATATATGTTTGTCTTCAGAACATATCAAATCTGCAGTTAGAAGTAAACTTTTTTCTTGCTCTTACCATATTTATCCTTGCAATCTCTTCGAATACTTGACTCTATTTTTAGCTATGCATAGGCATCTACATCTTTTATTAGATCTAAATATATGCTCTTCTGAAAAATGAAGATAGAAGCCTGAATTTGATAAGGACACAGATGCTTTATTTTTAGAAATTTCTGTCTACCTTGTAACAACACTATGGAAAGATATGAAGGAGCTCAAATCAAGGAGCAGTATAGTGACATTGCTGCAACAGTTTGTGCAGGATAACCAACACTGTGAAATGTGTAGTGTAAATCCAAATGGGGAAATAGATACCCATAGTATTTCCAGTACTTGTTGTAGTTAGGCATGGAAATGTGTTTAATTGCTGCAAGCAGGTTTTCTGCCTTTGAAAGGGTCAGAGACACACATGTCTATAAGCATGCATGGGGAAAATCAGATTCTGAGGATGATTTTAGTAGGGGTGCTTATACTGAGAAGCAGGATGTATAAGTTAATTAACAGAAAATATTAAAGAGGAGAATCGTTTCCTCAGGTTTTTCCACAATGAAGCAGCCCAATGGAATTTAAGATGTCCATGTTTGGAGTTCAGAAAATTGCTTTTCAGCCTTTATTTTGACTTATTTGGAGTAGGTTCTTGACTTGCAACTCCAGCTTTCTAAAGCTGATCTTTATATGCCAGGCTGTGGGGTATCTTGAGGCAGCATATTCCTCGTGTAACTTCATGGATGAATTTATACCACTTCACACAGAATATGTGGTATCTGGGGAATACGACTTAAACTCTTCTGTGCTTCAGCTGATCTTTCTTAAGGGCAGACTACAAGACTGCAGAATCAGTTTTTTGGGTTTTTTTTGTTTTCCTTCTTGTAGGACTTTCTCCCCACTACTTTCAGAAAGGAATTTCTGCCTTAAAATATGCTGTATTTGTATGCTGAAGGTGTTCTACATCTCTTCAGGTCTAGCTGAGAATTAAACCTCTGAATGCCTAGCTGTCCACCCTGGCTGCATTTTGGAGGAAGCTCAGTACAATGGAAAGGGTCTCACTGCCTATGGCCGGTGATCATCGTGTCAAAATTTGACAAGTTGTCTAATGCTGATTGCCTCCAGGCTGGCTCTGTGTTGCAGATTCATCCTTAAGGGGGAGAACTGGGATGGTCCAAAACATGTGCAGGAAATAAATGCAGTGGCAGTTTCTGTGCAGAAAGGCTCGGTGCTTGAGCTGGCTCCCTTGTGTGCCGAGTAGCACAGATGTCCCTGCAGTGCCTCTCTCTGTGCCTCCCAGCACGGAGCAGAGCAGGTAGGACAGTGTGCCATTTGTAACTCCCTGTAGGACACAGCTGTGAGGTACTCTCGGTGGCCCTGAACAGGATGTTGCTGGGGATTTGTGGGCATGTCTGGAAGCAGAGGCTCAGCTGCCAGCCTACCTGCTTTGCAGAAGCTGTTTGCATAAGCAATCCAGAGCCCTGAGGATGCCTGGCAGCTGAGGCAGGCTCCTGAGGACCTACTTTTTAGACCTAGGCAACTGCTGACACATAAATGGCATTTAGATGGCTTTATGAGCCCCAGCAAACATTTCAAGTTATTGAGGTCTGAGGCTAGTAAGGTTTTCAAAGAATCTTAAATGAGATTTAAGCCAATACTAAGAAAACCCAAGAGCTGCCAAAATATTTTGAATATAAGCTATCTTGGATCTTTTAAAAATGTCACCTTAGTGCAAATTGTTATTAGCAATGAAGAAATAATTTTATGAGCCTATTGTAAATTGCATGTATTTGTTTGTTCTCTGTAAGAGCAAAAACTCTGAGAAAAAAAAAATGTTTTTCTGCTTCACACACAACTCTGAGGCTGAAGTGGGTGCAAGATATCCATTTGAGTCTAATTACCCAACTAGGTTGAGCACAGCCAGTCCAACAAAAACCCAGCTGTAGTTTTTAATTGCCTTAAATGAGCTCCTAAATAACTATGTGGAGTTAAACCACAGCACAGAGAGCACAATATAAGTGCATAGAAACCCTGAACACCCAGGGCTCTAGAGTGCTCAATTAAACTTTCCTTGATTATTCAATACAACAGAAGTGTGCAAATTAAAGGCTTTCATGCTACAGCAGGCTACGACCTCATTCTCAAGTTTCAATATTCCAATGTAACTTAATTAAGATATTCCCCATACAAAGCATAACCCTAGAGGTAACTTTTGTTCCAAATACCTCATATAGGTATCTCTCCTGCTGTTAAGTGAATGGCTCCTGGTGAAGCAAAATAAATATTATTCTGGCATAGACTCACTTTTTTGTATGCACTGAGGACAGAGAAAGAAACAGTATGAAATCATTAAAACATTTAAATCACCATGCTGAAATACAGTTGCTAAAAGACCTCATTCTCATTCAGACTGTAAAGTGCCTTAAAATAATTTGTGAAGAACCCACACTAATTCCTGATTCTGTGATAGATGCTTAGTTTGAATAGGCACAAATTGTATGGAAACTTGCAAATGTAAAATTTTTTCCCCATTTAGGTCACTGGTACAAAACCAGTAAAATCAAAGACCAGCTTCATCTCAGGATGTTTGTTGGTTCATATGGTGTCACAAAGTGTAGAGGTTTTTAATGACTGTGAAGTACACTGGAGTTACTGCACTAAAGGCCTTTTAAATTCAATGAGGCATTAATTATATGGACAGAATGCCAAACACATGGGAAATGGTCATGTGAATATGCTGGTTTTGTCCTTTATACTTAGTTTAGAACCACTAAAATGTATTAATCACTCTTTTTAAATTGCATTATTAAAATGGAAATCTTAGACAACAGAGTAATTTAATCTCAGTACCAAGTTGCACCTCACACCAAAAATCTTTTTCTATAGTTGGAACAATTTGTGCCCATTCTAAATGTTTAAATTAAGTTCCAAATTACATTGCTAATAATGTTGAAAACAGTATAAAGTTGCTTTGCTTTGAAAAGATTTTTTCTCCAAACAGTTATTAGTGAATTCAATTACTGAAAGCAAAAATATATCTTAATTTTATTATGCAGTTTGTTTGACCACATTTGTCTAAGCAGACTGAGAAAGCCATGCCACTTTAAAGTTTTACCTCAGTTATTAGACAAATTTATCTGTTGCTTTATATTATTCACACCTTTCTCTGACATTTCCCTTTCTTCCATTATCTTATCATTGTCTTCTATCTTCCATTCAAAAGGTGACATTAGAAGCTGATTAGAAGCTGGTTTGATAACATTTTTTGACTCCGCATCAGTCAGTTCTGTTTTTTTCAGAATGAAACTTTCAATCCCATTTCAGGAAATTAAAAAACAAGAGTTCAACATAGACACAAGAATAATTTCCTTTGTCCCAATATTTTCTTCTATGTAGAATATAAGACTAAATCACCCCTGAGGCATCTAAAAGCTGTGCTTTGTAATCTCTGTATTTTAGGCACATAAGAACTGCGTTAGATCTTAGTAACAACATTGAAGACAGAAATCTCATTTCAGCAGGCTAAGACTCAATATGGATATTTTACTTCTGAACATGTCTGCTCTAGTATATTTTCTAAAATGATTAGTATTTTTTGCCTTCAAATTAACTCATCTACAGCAAATTATAATTTCATAAAAATATAAAATTGCATAATATATAATGAAATATATAAATTATAAATAAATAATAAAAATACTAATATAAATAATATAAATTTATAAATATATATAATTGCATAATAAAATAAATAAATAAATGACAAATTCAGATACAGTTTGCTGACAATTCTCTTAAGTTTGTGAACAACATTATGAACAATGTGAAAATGATATACTTTTGGCCAGCTCACAGAAAACTCAATAAATGGTTGTTGTGATCCCACCTGGAGCATTTCTTTGGAGCAACCCAATGGACTCAACAGCTGATGTCTGTAGTTTTTCACTTCATATTCGGGTGTTAGGTCATGTTATCACAGAAGAACACAGGCCTTTTCTCAGACTGTAATCTTGCCACTCAGTTCTCATGCTTTTTAAAAGCCAACTAGGCAGCAACACTGAAGGCAGAAGGGAGTTAGATTAGGAAAAGGAGGGGAAAAAAAGGAAGATAATTTTGCATCAAGTACAGATAAGTTTGAGGTAAATATTTTATTTCATGTGTATTTTTCATCATTATATTTCATGTATTTTTGAAAGTGGGTTTTGACATATCTCTGTGATGTATAATACATTATCTACAGTATAAGTTCTGGATATAGACATAAATCTACAGAAATGGGAAATCTTTCTCTTCAGCTTGCTGTCAGATTCTTTGGTGGTAGGGTATTCAATCAAGAATATAGAAAATGCCACTTCACTCAAGCTGTGTGTGAAATGACATTTGCAAAAACAAAAAGCTAAATTTAAAAAATCTAGCCTTATTCTGTTGTATGTTTGCATGTGCATAATGCCAGCATTGGTCACTAGAAAATCTCTCTAAAATTACTCTGATAAAAATGTGAATCATTCTTATGAATTTAGTGCTATGAATTGCTAGATTGCAAATATAATTCTTCTAAATATTTCATGAATTGGATATAAATATTAAATAAATAATGTAAAATACCTGGTCATTAAAATGTCTTCTGGAAAGTAAGACTAATATTCAGTGAAATATTTTATCATTAGGACATGCTAGGATCAGAAACAATGAGGGAGAAAAGCACATTCATTTAGTTAACAGATGTTTCTCCAAAATAATTTTTTGTTTGTTTCCTCCATCATCTGATTTTTTTTCTTTTAGAAATTGTAGTTGAGAAGAATTATTTAATGTTCAGTAAGTCTACCAAATAACTATGCAATAGCCACCTAAATGATGTTTAAAACCAGTGCACAATTATTTTTATTGCACAATTCTATAATAGTATGAAACTGCTGATGAAAGTATTATCACTAGCTTCCAATTTTTTTATGAGTTAGAAGTAGTGCAGTATTTTCAGGGAAGCAAATGAAAATCAAGCATTATTTGTTAAAATAGAACTAATATGGAAGTACTATTAAGGAACACCTGTTCTCTTACCATTTTCAGCTGCCCCAGTTACAATGATCATCCTTTTTAATTGCTAAACACCTGTCTTTTATTATATTTGATAGCAATTCTAAATTTCATTTAATTTCTAGTCTCTTATCTGATTTTGAAAATGTTTTATTTCTAAAACACCCATTTACATGGTTTATTACCTTAATTCTTCTATTTAATCTTGAGAACCCTAACAATGATTATGGGATTAATTGTGCAGGGAAGTAATATTTCTCCCTTTTAGTATAAACTAGATACCTCCTCTCCAGTCTCTCTGGAAAAAAGAAAGGAGAGGGAAAGGGAAAGAAATCTGGTATTCTGAATGAGGTTATTTGACAAGACTGCTTCTCTAATGTAAATAATTGCTCTTTGGTATGTGTGGGGAAAAAAAAAAAAAGGCTGGTAAGTTACTTCCTCAAAACCACCAATATTTAGATCTTCCTTACTCATACATGGAATCAGGATCATGGAAAGTGCAACACTGATTGACATAGTCATTATTAGAATCATAGAATCATTTGAGTTGGAAGAGGATGTTTTAAATGCCATCTAGTCCACACACTCTTGTACTTGAAGGAGCCATGCTGTCTGCCTGGAGCTACCTCCCTGTTCTCCATTTGCCTTAGCACAGCTTCTAAGGGGATCTGTTCCATGATCTTTCCAGACACAGAGGTGAGGCTGACAGGGCAGCTGTTCCCAAGGTGTTCCTTTCTGTTGCAGTCCTCAGGATCTCGTCCAGAGAAGCCACGGGGTTCTGGGGACCAGCACGGAACACCAACGAGATGGGCTACTGTCCATGAAACCATTTATTCAGCATGGGAACAAAGTCAGGTCCAGGACAGAGAGCCCCAAACAAACACAGAGCAGGGGTTTTTGAGGGACAGAACTCCTGAGGGTCTCCACCCTTGAGGGTGGAGTTCAGGGTCAGGGACCACTACAAACACAGCAAGGGAGAACCCCCCAGGGACTCAAACCCAATCAGAGCACCTGGGCCGCCCTTCACAAGGGGTTTGGGGTGGGGTAACTTCATCCAGGGCTCACACTTCCCCTCCCCCAACACAGGAGGTCAAAATTCACACACATAGCTTACTATAAGCCATGCCTTTCCTTTAACAATGCTTATCTGAAACTAACTTTTTGCCTCCTTGAGACCTCTCAAAACACCTTTCTACCCTTTTTAAGGATGGGTCTTGCCTGACCCAGATACCTGACACAGGAAATCTTTCAGTCAGCAGGCACAGTGTGTCTAGGGGAAGAAGTTTTTCTTCTAATCTCATTATTATTATATGTTCTGAAGAATGAAAATTAATTTCTGTTTTATAACTCCTATTTGTTTATTATTTTTTTTTAAATAGAGTTTGGTACTGTAACAAGATTGTCTCTATGGGGTGTATGTACATCCACATATTTATGTTTGGGAGAATTCTACAGAAAAAAACAGTAGTAGGGCTTTTAATTTTGCATCAGTAGCCATGCAATTATTAAATGTGAAGATTCTCACATCAAAATTTCTCAAACTAAAAAAGGTTAAGTATTTAATATCTTTATTTAATATCTCTATTCTGGTGAAAGACTGATAGTTTCCTGTTATCATTTTCATGACTGTTGAAATTTAAGGCATACAGTGAGAAAGGCTCATGGGCTACAATTGCAAACATGCTGCTTTAAGTGCTGTGTGCCTTCTATGTCCTTATTGGTACCTCTGACATTCATGCACGTGAACAACCTGCATAACACAATTATGCACTTCTATAGTTGTTGGAGTTTTTAGATCCCAAAGTATTTTATTGAAGGATGGCAGAATTTCCATACTATGCTAAAGGTAAGCTAAAGGAATGTCAGCATTTTTACTCTCTCAGCTAAGACAAACGGAAAAAACTGGCAGAAGAGTTGCTTCTCAAAGCTGGAATCATTTGCAGTTCTCATTGCAATTCTGAGTCTTCCAGTGTCAGATCTAGGCATAAACATAGAAAACACTGAGAGCAGCAAATTCTAGGAATGGCCTGGGTGAGCCTATGTCAAGCTACTTGGACACACATCTGTGCCACCCCACAATGGGTACTTTAGAGCTGCACCTGTAGTTATAAGCCATGAAAGCCATAGATCACACAGGGCCCTGCCCCTGGACCTGTAGCACACAAAGGTGTTCAGGTGTAGATATAGAATTACAGTGAAATCAGGAGTCCACCTATTTAAGTTCAGTATCATGACTGAATTTATCGATATTCTACTTCCCTACATTTCCAAATGAATACACAGAGTGTTTGTGCCATTTCTGCCACAGACAATCTGTTTTTGAGCTCTACATTTTCTTCATTGCTGCTATTATTTTTGTTCAGTTACAGATTGAATTAATCAAGCCCAAATCCAAATGCTGAGCTTCATTAGTTGAAAGTTCAGTCTCAGTGTTTCCAATAAAAAGCTTGACATCCACTCTAATGATCTTCAGAAGTGTTTAATTCCTTCCAGAGGTACATCTTTCCTCTTTTTCTGTCTTTTTGTTTCAGATGTTAATGGAAACTTCATTATTAATTACAAGGAAATCAGAAGTCTTTAATGTGATGGTTATGCAAGGCAGTTTGAGATTTTTTATCAGAGCTAACATTGGCAAATCTTAGCTTTAATAGCCTGTGAGTGCCTCTGGAAATGCTTTGATTTGTTTGTTTCTCTTTTTCTTTTTGTGGCTTGTACTGTTATCTAAGTGCCAGTGGTCTGAATGAGAGTTCTCCACAGATAGCACATCTGCTAGAGCCAGATGACTTATTCTCTTTATCACTCTGCTTCTCTAAAACAGAGTGTGACAAATTTAGATTTTCAGATGTGTTCACTTTTTTAGATATTGCAAGGTGATTGCTATGTGGTTCAACACTTCAGTTTGCCAAGTCCTTACTCATTTGAGCATACTAATGAACTTGTAAAGAACACTAAATTAATCTGTCTCGATGAACAAATTGCTGAATAAGCCTACAACATACTGAATATTATATCAGTCATCTTACCTTGTGGGATGTGGGGTTTTGTTCTGAAAAAATTTACCATCTTTAGAAATGCCTAAATACATTAGTAGGTATATTATCTTAAAAAAGTCAGTAAATCATATTAGATTTTTTGATAATTTCTATCAACCTAGTTCTATTTAATTAAGAACTTGTGGAATTTTATAGGTGATTCTTTCCAGGAAGAAGAGAAGGGGAAGAGTGAGAGGGGGAATTAGGAGGAGAGATGAGTAGGAGGTGGGAAATGGAATAACAAAAAATTCCTCTTGATGCATTTTCTCACTCCTACTTCTGACTAATAGCATTTGGCTTTGAAAAAGTATACTTTGAAAAAGTGCACAATATTAACTGTGATTAATGCTCACCAGTAGGTCTAGCTGACTTTTTTGGGACTGAAAAAATGGAGAAATCGGGTGAAAAATGGATGCTGTTGATAAGTGTACCTGTGACTCAGAAGTGTGCTATAGCAGGTTGACTTAAGATAATTGAGAAATTAATTTTACCCTCTGCTGTGTTCTAAGTAAAAAGACTTCCAAAAGCTTGCTACCTGCTGTCTTTTAACATGGTAATTATGTCTGGGCAGGTTTTTTTCTGCTGTTAATCTATGCCTTGAAAACCCGATGCCGCTATGTAAATATTAAATCTCCAAACAGGGAGTCTGATAATTTAACCATTTCACCTGGGGAAAGGTAGTGAAAGGTAGTACTTATTTCACCATATAAGAATGTTGTGTCTGTTTTTACATAATCAGGTAGCAGCTAACTAAAGGCCACTTCTTCCTGATCTTAGATTTGATCCTGCATTTCTCCAGGTTGCACATGATTTTCCACTCCTAAAGGTTGTTGTCTTCAGAAGGAGCAGGCAGATGAACACTGGTGGCAATAAACTGCCTCTGTTATGTTATGAAGAAATTGTATAATTTTTTCTATGAAATATTTATGTGCATATTGGTGTAGGGTCTTTAGTTTAGCCTAATAGCACAAGACTGTGACAAATTCTCTGCTAGCTTTCTACTGATTGGAAAGCTCCAGGCATGCAGAACATAGCATGGGAGCTTCACACTGGATAGATCTCAGAGTAGCTGTCTCTAATTCATAGAGAAAACTGCTGTGAAGAATTTTTTTTCTTTGTTTTCCAGACAAACTCTGTTGTAAGTTGTTGTGGGTAATGAAAACAGTGGTGAGCGTTGTATTGTCAGGGTTTTAAACATCCTTGGACTGAAAATATCCTTTTATGAATACTATAACCTTCATGCAGCCCAAAATCATTGTCATGATTTTGATTTAGTCAAATTGTGTTGGGTTTGCATGACCATGGTTTGGTAGTGGGAGGGTTACAGGGCTGTAAGAAATTGCCGGAAGGTTCCTCAGTGTCCAGCAGAGCCAGTCCCTGGTGGCTCCAAAGATGGACCCACTGCTGGCCAAGGATGGGCCACTTAGAAATGGTGGTAATGCCCCTGTGATATCAAAACAGAAAGTAGGAGATAGTTCTAATTGCAGTCAGAGAAAGGTGGGGTGAGAACATGTGATGGGAACAACTCTGCAGACCCCAAGGTCAGTGCAGAAGGAGGGCAGGAGGTGCTCAGGTACCAGGGCTGAGATTCCCCTGCAGCCCGTGGTGCAGCCCATGGTGAGGCAGCTGTGCCCCTGCAGCCCATGGAAGTGCAAGGGATGCAGAGAACCACCTGCAGCCTGTGGAGGTGCCTGTGCTGAAGCTGGGAGATGGCTGGAGGAGGCTGTGACCCCATGGGTGACCTGTGGAGAGAGGAGCCCTGCTCCCAGGTTGGAGCAGCCTGCCCTTGGAGGACTGCACCCAGTGGAAGAATGACCCACATGGTAGCAGTTTTGGGAGGACTGTTGCCCATGGGTTAGACCCATATTCTGCAGGCTGCCCGGAGCTGCTGCTAGTGAGATGGAGCCACATCAGAGAAGTTAATGGAGAACTGTCTCCCATGGGAGGGACCTCATGGTGCAGCAGGGGAATGACTCTATCTGAGCAGTGGGAGAAGCCTTGGGTGATGAACTGACTGTAACCCCACACCCTATGTCCTTGCACCTCTGGGGTAGGAGGTAAAGCTGGGAAGGAGGGAGGGGTGGGGTTAAGGTGTTTTTTTAAGGGCTTATTTTACTTCTCATTATTCCCCTCTGTTTTTTTAAGTAAGAAATTCCCTTCATATATCTAAGCTGAGGCTGTCTTGCCCATGATATTATTTGATGGGTGATCTCTCTCTGTCCTAATCTCAACCCATGAACCCTTTGTTAAATTTCCTCTCCTCTGTCTGGATACAGAGAGGAGTCAGTGAGTGACTTTTGTGGGTGCCTGACATCTGGCCAGCATCAATCCATGACACAAACTTACAGTGTTTAAAACAGCAAGAAAAAGGATGCCATAAGGTCAGTAGAAAATGGGAATTGGAATCCATTGCAACCGTTCTCATTATCCAAATGGTGTGTACCTATCAATATCATATAACCCATACCAAACCATAAAACAGTTTCTGATCCAGAAATGGAAGTGAAGATCCTACAATTCTGCATGTGTAGCCTGTCTGGGAGCCTCCTAGACTATGCTCTACTGGAAAGGCAGTGAATGGTGTACTCAGGTATGCAGCACCTTCTCTTCATCAAGGACAAACAGTGGATTTTTCCTCAGTTTGTGAACTAAAATAAAATGTGGACTCAGATGTGTCCAGCCTTCACTGGACACATCTGAGTTGACCTCAGCACTGGAGTATTTCAGTATTCTCTGATCCCTTTTTTAATAGTCTTTTGAAGGTTAAGAAACATACCATGAGGCATACATACAATATGCATACAATATGCTCTTGCAATACAAATGCATTGTATTGCAAGAGCAGGTAGTTGTTCCAGTTGACAATAGCTCATTTGTATATTACAAGGAGTGGGGAAAGACTGAACTAAAACCCACTCTTTTTGCCTAGATCCTTTATATCTTGAGATCCAATAAAGTCACCTAGAAAATCATAAAAAGCTGTTTCCCTGATTTTTCTAAAAATATTATTCAGTACTTACCTACTCTTAAGAAAAAAATTAGCAGTCCTGTTTACGCAAGGATAATACGCTGAAACAAATAAATGCAAAGGTGTGGGTAGTCATTCATTTAAATGCCAGCAACATTTTCTTAAATCTCCAAGTAGTCTTTCTTCTCGTCTTTAGAATGCCTTATAAAGCGTATAACTAACTTCAGAAGTTCCAAATTGAATTGCCCCATAGGGATAATGATAACGTTCAAACCTCAGAGTGGTCCTCTCCAAAAATCAGCTCTTTACTGTTATTGTGCCGTTTTTATATTATTGTGCCAACTTGTTTCTAACTTATTCTTTGGAGACTCTGTAAAATGGTTATATTAGAAATGAATAAAATCAAACTCCAGAAACACAATACCAAAGCCCTGAAAGCACTTGAATAATATGAAAAATGTTTCATTAAGTAAAGATACGGTAAAGACGGTTATTGCTCGATGGAGTGTAATTCAGTAGAAGAGAAATGAAATTATATTTAAATTACAGTTTATGAAAAGTTTCCTTTTATTTCACATGTGAACTATAGTTTTAGAGTAGAAAATTGCAGAGTTTGATAAGGAAAAGGTTTAATGAGTAATTAAGTATATTATGATTTTTTTTTTTAGTAGAAGTTGGATGCTCTGTCTTTTCATTTGCTTTAAATACGTGTTATATTCTGTCAGGAATGCACTGTATATGTCCACAGAGACTTCTTTGATCCTCTGTTTGGGAAACGGCTGGCACATGGAATTTTTGTTATTTCTTTGCTGTTGAAGTAGTATTTTTGCAGCAATGTTCATTTGATGAAATTCAAGTAGTAGCCAGGGGAGGCCGATTACACGACAGAATGTTCCTTCCTTGTTCTTACCTGTTCAAGATTAAAATCTTTGCTTCAAACAATCTTTTTAAATAAATATGTATTTATTATTATATATTACTGTCTTTGTAAAAATAATGGACAAAAATCTTGTCTTATACAGCCTCGGGGGTGTTAAACTAGAGTGAGTTGAAGAAAGACTGCTTCATCATTGTCTTGTTGCTTACGAAGTCATTTGCATGAGTGCAAAGGAGGCAGAAAATGCTACTGTTTTATTATGAGTAATACAGAGAAATAAATAGGTGCAGCTGCAGCTCTGCTGTTAATGTTAGGGAATTGTGCTTCTCCATAACCACTATTATATTGTGTAAGTAGAAGCTTGTATATTGAGTTGATATCAGTCATATTATCTGAGTTATTCTGCTCTTGATTTATAATTTGCAAGTAGTGCAGAATCAGCCTTAAGGCATCAACACAACATAGGATCATAGATTTGAAAGAATTAGAAGTTTAACTACTTAAAGAACAAAAGTTTTTTATTCTTGTGGATAAGTAAAATTTATTCAATGAAGGTGGTAACATGAGGAAAATCAATATTTTTCAGACAAGTATATAAATTCTTGTACTTTAATATTATTTTAAAATGAATGATTAGTTTTTTTATGGGTTATTAAAAATGGACAGAAAAAAGCAGGTGATGATCTATTGATAAGATTTCTATATGTATATAATTAAGCTGTAATTTATTCATGACTCCCTAGAAGAAGTACTGGAGACCCTGTGATAGTTCTCTGATAACATCAACTCAGCTGATGAAAACAGTGCTCAATAGGTCAAAATGCAGTGCAATATTAGGAAATGTTAGACCTATTAAGAAAGGAAATGATTTTGCTATGGTGTATCCACTACATATAATGTATATATTTTTTATATATCTATATATACACACACATAAAAAAAACATAACAACATCTTGATTAATGTATGCAGTAAAGTCCAGAGGATTTAAGTAGGACAAGAAAGGCCCACAAGATAATTATGGAAGGTAAGAAACATAAGGCAGTGTGGGCCAAGATATGGAAGAGTTTCAGAGAGAAGGAGCTTTGTAGATAAACTCTTTTTAGTGAAAAGAAATTCAAGGTGTCAACCAATGAAACAATTGCATTGTAAATTTTAAAACAGAAGGAAGTTTGGGGGTTTTTTTTCTTTACAGAGACAGAACATTAAGTTGTAGGGCTCATCTGGAAATGTTGTAGGCATTCTGGTAATCAAAAGTGTGTGTTAGTCCAAATAATAGTGCTGAACAAAATCATCTATCAAGCACAGTGTTCTGGAGTCAAGATCTGAACCTGGAAATCCTAAACCAGAGGGCTTCTAGAATTTGGGAAGATGTGCCTGTGGAACATTTTCATACATATTTCCCCTTAACATCTGCTACTGGCCAATCTTGTGAAGATGATAGGATAGGAGGATGCAATGACTGCTTCTTTAGTGCTAAATAAAAGATGGTAAGAAACCTTCCTCTGGTCTTAAGGCCAAGTATTACATCTTGGCTGAAACCAAACCTCAGTTGGCTTTGGATTTCTTCTGGGCTTAATGCTATGCTTTTTTTTTTCTTTGAAAATAGTCATAATTTATAGGAGTTTTGTTTGTTTTGTTTTTCTTTCCTTTTTGTTTTTCATTTCAAAGTGTCTGAAACAACATGAGGGCAGTTCACTGGGTTGGTAAATTCATAGTACAAGTCTGAGAATATCTTTTGCAAGGTCTGGGATGTGTCACAAGGGTCAGCAGGGACACTTCAGTCTCTGCAAGCCTTGTTGAGATGCAGAGGGTGAAGGGAACCAAGTCTGATGCAGTCTAATCCAGAGCACATATTAGGAATGGCAGATGGCATGTGGTGTGCCCTGAACTCTGTCTAGGCACTGCCCCAGGGGATGCTACTTGGCAGGGTTTAAACCTGACCTCTGTAGTTAAGAGTAAAGCAATTCAGGTGATGGAAGCACCACTGCTCAAGCTTCTTGCCTTGAGTGTTTTTGTTTAGCAGTATTTCAGATGCACAGACTGATGCCTTCCCAGTGAGGTTGTAACACAGCGTCTGTTTGAATTTCTGGGAAAGGTAACTTGAAAATATGATGTGTTTACTTTTTATCCAAAGGGAAATCCTGGCATAAGTTTTTATGGTGGGGTCAAACATGGTTGAATATTATATTATTCATAAAGACATGTTTATTCTTTGAAGCTATTTCAAGTTAGGGTATGCTAACCACAAAGTTCCTTATCCCTAGGTTTTTAAATCCCAGTTTGAAGTTTCCCCTAGCACCTTTTTTGCTTCTTCTGTAGAATATATTACTTTTATTAGTCTGCTGTCCCAAAAAAAACCTTGAAAAATTATTTAATATGCTCTCTCCATTTTCTCCATGTGTCCTGAAAATGTGTCATGTACAGGCTGGACTACCTTACAGTTTGCCTAAAATATATGTAAACAGAAATTGTGTGCAGCTTGTCAGTGACTTTCACTATGGTCTGTATTTCCATTTTAGTGCATTTTTAGCAGTTATTTTATTCAGTAGAAGAGAGATTTCAGTCAACAGATAAAATGAAATTTCATGTAGAACGAGGATTTTACCAGGACAAAGAACTGAGAAGTTTATCAGTGTATGGAAGTGCAGCTGAATTGTTTATCTAATCTAGCAGAAAAAATACCTATCCTGGAATATGATTGAGGCAGTTAAAAACAAGGGCACAGTAAAGCAGGATTTTGGAGCTTTCCCAAAAATTAGTTGGAAAATAATTATTTTTATTTGGTTGAGAGCCTTAAAACACTTTCAGGATGCTGAATGTAGCTGGAGGGACATCAGAGATGGCAATGAATACATGAAGAAAGGGATGCTCTCCTCTCCAAAGCCAGCTGAGGCTCCTTGGCTCATGAAGAGTCCTGCCCTTCCCAAACAAGATATCACTTGTGACAGTAGTGGGTCTTGTGCCTTGAATGTCTTGAGGGTCAGGAGTTGCTTAGGAGCCAGATTTTCTACCCTTGCATTACAAGAAAGGTGGACTGCAAAAGAAGCAGAAGTTTCAGGCTGCAGAAACACCTGTGGAGGGTAAACCGGAATGCTGGCCCAAGTTTTCACTTGTGCCAGGTAGCAGCAGTGAACACGAAAAAGATGAAGAAAACATTAGAACCTGCAGAAAGAAGAAAAACTAGACAGAGACTTTTTTACAAGGTAGAAAAATGATGGATGTATACATTGAAAAAAAAACTGCAATCCAGTAGCTGAAAAACAAACAAATGAACTCCCGATGTTAAAATTTAATCCAGGAGACTTCTTATCTCATTTCATTTTGAAGAGCTTAGCTCCAAGTGCAAGTGTTAGAGGGAAGAGCAGTACACAAAACAGTACCTCTGGCTTCTCAACAATGTGTAGTCTCTGTGGCAGCTCCTTTGAAATCCCTCAGTTCGCCCCATGAAAAGACTATTGCATTGTTCTTGGAGCACATTAGTTGTCTGCAGGCTCCATCTCAGCTATTCTTTGAATTCAGCAAGGCACTGAAGTACTACTCCAGGCTTTTGCCTGGTGGTTCAGGACTACAGCAGGTGTAATTAAGCTCAGGCATGCTGGTAGGAAACCCAGGACTACTCTTGCAGTATGTGTGCACTATAAATGAAGCTCCTGTTGTTATAAAAGAGTCTGTTTTCAGTATCCTGCCATTCCTATTGCAGAACAGGACTGTTCTGCAGCAGGGAATCCTTTTAGGTAACAGCAATGAGAGCTGACTATGATGGGTCGCTTGACATGTGTCTGCAGGACCCGGGTAAGGAGCTCAAACAGGAGGATTACAGGATTTTGAAGCCACGAATACCCAACTTAACTCTTTGATGCTTACAGTGAGGATTTTCTGATACTTAAACAGCACCAAAATAATTCATGTTAACAGTGGGATTGTTCAAAAAAAATTACAGAGATTATATATGAACTCCTGGACTGTATGAGTGTATGTCAGTGCACATGGTGCATTGTGTGAGGAAATTACTTAGTATTGAGCTTTTGTCCGAGGGAAGCCCTAGCGGCATCAGTCTGTAGATGTGTGTTTAAATTGCAACTGCCCTAATTTAAATAAGTAACTGTTTCTGGTAAAGTTAAATCTGTCTGATATGCATACAGATATGACTGTGCAGTACATTAATACTAAAATGTCCTTACATGCCTATTTAAGAACATAGACTGTTGCAAATTTAATTTTCCTCATGAAAAGTCAATAGATGGATTTTGCTATCCTTAGAGCAAAACTTCAATTTCAGAATTTTTAGAAGAGCTATAAAATTCCATTTATACTGTGGATGCAACACCCACTAAACTGATCTTAATGAGAGCAGAATATTTGCCTTCTTCAAAACCAGTTCTGTAAGAACATATAATATACCTTGGTATATTCAGTTGCCTAATGGGCTTTTATTCATTTAGGTCCCACTTTACCAGGGTACTGAAGGAGATACATTGCTTCAAATGCTCAAATAGTCCCCATGAAATTATAGGAACTGTGCCTGAAGTTAACTACCTGTTAAAATTCCCTAATGAGTAGAATCTTAGAATATGAGCTGCTTTTGTAGAGACTTTATATATAATTAACCTATTTTGTGCCAATATGCAGCTTTGGAATACTATTGATAAGCAGTGTTAGAAACAAGCATCCTAAGAAAATAATTTGATTGCCATATGGGATGTGCCCATATCAGTAAGAGTTTTGACAGGATCTCTTTTATCAGAATTGCACCAAAACTCCTCTATCTTCTGCATACTCAAAGTCATGAACATAGGAGCATTAAAAGTGAAATAGTGCATGCAAAGAGATGTATTTTCGGTGTAGTTAAAAATACTGTGAATGACTATACAGTTAGAGATTATATAGAACACAACATTAGGGTTTGCTCTTAGATGAGTGTTGTTTTCCTTGACATTATCATAACAAACCAGTCCTATAGAAACAGGCCACTGCTATTGGAACAGTTGATTAGGCAGGAATAAACTATCTGAAATAAAATAAACTTCTAAAACAAATATAAAAAAAAACGAACAAAAAACCAGAAGCAGTCAGCAAATAACGCAAGATGCTGCTTGCTATTCTTTTCCCTTCAGAGAATCTGAAGGGAAATAGGAATGCCTGGATGCCTCAGGTAATTTTAACCAGCAAACCAATGAAACTATTACCTCAACATTAACATCAAATATAGCTTCTCATCCTTAAAAAACCCCTTAAAAATAGAATACAACTCTTATATTTTGCGATCACAGGAACAGATATCATTCTTCCACTCACTCTAACATTGCTGTGGTTCAGTTTGAGTTCAAAATGACCATTAGAATCCCCAAATCCCAAGCTTTTTTCTTTGTTATCATTCCATCACTTTTGTGATTAAGGTAGTTTGCTAAAATAGTGGCTGAAATGTTCTGAGTCTCACAATAGCAGGTAAATTGCAACCTTAATGTGCTGGTTGCAGAGGGGTAATGACAGTACAAATTGTGACCAGTTTTGTAATCTTTCTCTACAGCTGTATCAGGAAATGAGCCAGTTTGGAGAAAAATTCTAGTCAGAGGCTCTTTGATGAAGCATAAAGACAGCTTTAGAGTGTAGGTCTAGAGTTTTGGAGATCATACTGATTTATTAGGTTTTTTATTTCTTTACTTTTAGGTGGCGATGAATTTGCTCATTGAATTTAGAATATTTTAATTAAAATTAAGAGAGGCACTATGGGGCTCTCTTAACCCCACAAAAAAATCCCCCCAAAGCCAGCTTTTCCAGTGAGTAGAGCAACGAGCAATAAGAGCACTGTGATAGTTTGCCAGTGCTTCAGCTTCTGCTCTTTGCCTGCCTGATGTGTGGAGACAATGGGCCCTCGGGAGCAGACAGCGTAGGTGGGGTCCATTTCTCAAATCCAGACTTTTACATGTGCTCTAATCACTCTGAGGCCCTTTCTAGGGTGCAGCTCATCTTATCCTAATTTGCAGGTCTGAAATAAATGACAAGGATTTTGCTCTAGAATTGCCTATTTGTCTCCTTGGATTTTCACAGCACCTGCACTGAACAGCTCGTGCTGTTGGCAGCCCAGGTTAGGTGAGACAAACCCTGTCCTTTGTGTTGGTACAGCAGAGCATAATGCACACAAGGGACAGGTTTCAGTGCAGGGGAAGGCTGCACAGCTGCAGTTCTGTACAAAAAATATTACTTTAAGATAGCTAGACATAGCTGTAGGCTGCATGTGTTTTACCCCCTTGCTGATTTGCTCTATGTGTAGCAGTTGCACAGTAAAATAAAACAAACAAAAAATCCCAACAAAACAAATAAAGAATAATAACAATAACATAACAACAACAACAATAATAATAATAATAATAATTTTTTTTGTGTTGCATTTTGCACCTTTGCTGAGAGACAACAGTCCTTGTGGGCATTGCATCATTGACTTTTAATCAGTAATGAAAGTTTTAGGCTTTTGGAAATACTCATTCTGAAGCAGAAGAGTTTACACAGACTTACCTGTCAACGGACATCATCTTTCTGCTCATTTTTTGTACTACTAGTTATGTTTCATGCCGTAATCCTTATCTTTAGAGTAGAAACACCTAGGTTTTAAAACATGCAAGGGACTGTGCTGGACTAGCTATCTCTTTTTAATACACCATTACAACGTGGGCTCATATCTACTGCGGGATCTGTCACCTCTAGTCTATATTTTCATTGAAATAAGCATATGCCAGAGCAGAACTCCTGATGTGAAGTTGTTCACTTACCAGAAACGTGAACAGAGAAGACAAGACTATTAGAAGGAAGTAATTACTTTTCAAAAGTGATTTTAATAACTTTTCAGTGCTGTTCCTAAAAAATAAAAATGCAAATTTCTTGTTCTCTATTTGACAGTCCCTTACTTATGCTGCTCCCTCTGCTGGCTGATTAGTTCAGGATCACTTTTCTCACGGCCTTGGTTCCCAGTAGGTAGCACCTGGAGCCCGCATTTTATGGATGAGAGCACTATGAAACACACAGGAATTCAGGAGCACCTGCCCTACACTAAGTGAAATGCATTTTTTTTTCCTATGCTGTGAATTTTCTAGGTAATTTTCTCAGTTAACAGCCAGGCAGACCTTTATTAACACACGTAGCAAACCACAGATGAAGAGTCTAAAAGTTTTTGGTGTATTCCCTTCTCCTTGAGAGTCTTCATGTTCTAAAATACGGGTGTATAATCAGATGGGTACTTCCCCATAAGGCCATCTCAACAGAAAAAGGGGTTCTTTTTCAGTTTAAGAATAATTGCAGTAAGTGTGTACCATCCATGCAGTCCCTGGGGAAGAGGGGATCCCAAAGGAGACAGATTCACTGACTCAATAATTATTTCTCTTCACAGGAGTTACACAAAGCAACGTTATTAATTAATTAATAAATAAATTAATTAATTAAGTTTTCAGTAGGAAAAAGTGTTTCATATTTGTGTTTTGTTTGGGATAATCAGTTTAATCTGAAATCTGATAAAATACTGATAAGGATTCTAGAAAGTCCTGAGAAACTAGCTATGTAGATTGTTTTAAAAATAAGTATTGTAAATCAGTTGAAGAGCCCAGATTATGACCTCTTTTTTTTTTTTTATAGCCTCATAGTGCAACATAAGGTGAATGATTCTGCTATACTGCCCTTGTAACTAGAAGCAATAAGTTTCCCAGACCAGGGATTAGAGAAAAGAAAGTGAGGGAATTAGTCCATTCTTTGTCATTGTAACAATGGACATTTTTATTTTCAAAGGATCTCTGGTTTTGCTGCATTCTCCAGTGGTAACCCTGAGACCTGATAATTTGTTAGCAAAGAGTCCTTTTATAATGTAGTCCAGTCTTTTTGACACCATGACACTCTGCAGGTTGATCCTTTTCTCATGGTTTCCTCAGTTGTAGGTTCATTTATCTGACATATTTAAACCACAAACCAGCCTGGGACTGAGACTTCAGAAATATATATATTATTTAATATAATTTATTGTCCTGCAGTACAAACTTTAATGTTCAGTTTTAAAGAAAGGCTCCAAAGACAGAGGTGTCTAGAAGGTCACCAGTTACCCTAAAAATCATCTGCTATCAAGTGCAGCAAATAACTGGGCCAAATTCAGCCCTTTTTTGAGCAAGAATAGGTCTCTGTGGCAAAACTAGTAGTAAGGTTTATACATGCACGCAGCATACTAATTTGAGTTCTGTGTCAGAAGTAGAGATGGCAAGCCTTGGATCAATATTTGGAAGATAGAAAACGGAAAGAACTTTCCTCTCTACTACACTGCTTTTAATAAGGAATAGTCCACTTGTTCCTGCTTTTTTGTGCTTAACTTCAATTACTAAGAAACTTAGCAGTGGGCTGAGCAAGCTACTGCAATCTACCCTATTTGCCTGAGGGGGATACTGCAACTGTGGAAGAGAAATGGTGTTTGTGTGCTCACTGTGTGTACTGAAAAAATAAAACAAATAGTGGGTGGTAGCCAGACCAAGATGTGCTATAAGAGTCCTTCATAGTGGTAAAAGAAAAAAACAGTTACTTTAGCTAGTCTTGCAATTTTAAGCATTTTTTTTTTCCTGGATTTATTGTTTGAGGAAGAAAAGAGATGCACAGTGTTCTCAGTTACTTAAAATAAGAGGAACTTGCTTTAAATTGACAAATGTCTTTTCAGTTTCTGTGTATATGAAGAGATTAAAAAAGTTTGGGCATATGTAGTTTCTCCTATCTGCATGCTTCACTTGAAATGTGAGCAGAGCAAGGCACTCCTCCGCCATGACCCAGGGCATTTTGACTGCATTCAGCCGTGATTTTCAGAAGAATCCTCTTCACAAGTATTGAAGTTCCAACACCACTTGGTGTCGCACAGTGATTAAGGAATGGCTCTTCTAAAATGGAAAGAGAGGATAGAAATTAACTCCTAATAAGGAAAACCTGATAAGGAAGAAATAAGAAAAATAAAGGTTATTTCTTAGATGATACATCTTCTGGTACAGTAGTTTTCTGTTGAAAGTGGTGTCTAGCACCTGAAACACACAGGTGGTTAACAATGAGGCATTAAGATGACTGATGCTATCTGAAATTCCAATCCCCTTCTGCAGAGGGAGGGGTGTAGGATGAGAGAAAGAAATTCCTCTTAAAGCAAAGCTTGGATAGCAGCATTATATGCAGTTATACAGGTCGCTGCCTTCTGCATTTTTATAGAAGCAAATCTCTGTAAACCATGCTGTACTTGCTCTGCTGTTCAGAAATGTACAGTAAATCCCCTAGAGACCATACTGAATTTCTAGGACAGGTATGTCTATTGCAAAATGTGATTGGATTTTGACTATTCTCAAAATCTTCTAATGTGCTTTTATTAACACTGGGCCTTCTTGAACTTGTCTGTATATCCTAGATGTTAAATGAAGCATTGTATTTGCATAAACTAGTCCGTGCGTTTCCCCGACTTACCTCAGCTGGAATCCTCATTATTTGGATAATGTAGCTTCCTGTCATGTTTGGGAGGGATTCTTGTCAGACAGAATTAATTCTGACACTCTGCTCATATTTGGTATTTCAGCAAAAGATAGGCCTTTTTCCATTAGCATGCTCTCTTTTTTTTTTTTTTTCATATATTTTTTCTCAGCAGAACAGAATTCAGAGGTGTGCAAGAGAGCTTGAGTTGTACAGCAAGTGGAAGCTCTAGTTCTACACCAAGAAGAAGCAGCATGTGGGACAGAAATGAGCTGCCTGGCCTGAGACTACATTTTGAACCCAGGTGCTGTATGATGTATATCATCCTCTACTCACCTATTCCCCAGTCTCCATGAAAGAGAAGAAGGTGGTTATCTGAGCCAGGAATAAACAGCAGCACCTCCCTGGTCCAGGTGGAAAACAGCCACACTGAAGGATGAAATGCCCATATGAAGACAGTCTTGTTCCCAGAAGTTTTAACAAAAACAAAATCCCCAATGTCTTTTTCCTTCCCAGGAAAACATAAGTAAATAAAGAAAATAATTCTGTCCATTCTGGTGCTTTAGTGAAAGAGACCAGTGTGATAGTTGGACTTGGAGGGTGAAAACTGAAAGATAACCAAGAACAGAAGAGAAAAAGAGCAGAGTAAATTTTGCTTGATGTAATCCCCCCAAGTGGGATATTGTATCTTCATAGTTTAAAAGCATTTCTGAGCAATATAAAAAAAAATAAATTTAAAAAAAGGAATGTGAACTTCAATGCTTAAATAAAAAAAAATATATATTCTCTCTCTATATATATAGTCCTAAAACAGTTGACATACTTCAAATGAAACACATTCTGTGAAAGTTCCACTTTCTCAATAGCATTGTCTTTTTGAAGGTAGGGGTTTCATTCATGAGACATCCTTGTACAGAAAGAATGATATAAAAGTTGAAGGTATTGTGGGCATAAGAAATGCTGAATAAATTTAGATGGATGCCTTGAAAATGAAAAATATTATCTTTCAAGGTAGAAATAGATTAGAAGGATATTTTGTGATTTAAATAAAAGAATTCTGACATCTGTAATGTGGCTTAAAGTTTATTCAGCTAGCAGATGGTTTTCTTCAGGCATTAGTCTGTTAAAGGGTAGCACTCATGTTTCTATTGAGAGGTAAGATGAAGATGTCTGCCTTTGAGTGAAGTAATGCTTCTGTGAAGGTTTGTCACAGTCTTGTTGACTTGATTTTGTTTTAATTTTTTGTTGTTGTTGTTTTAATTGTCTTCTTCATACGAGATTCTAAACACTGGTCTTTGAAGCCTAAGGAAACCATCTTGGTTTTTCCCAAAGCTGAGGGTAAGCAGTCATAAGGAGAAGCTGACTTGGGTGTTGAATTTGATGATTTTTGTGTGTCCCTTCCAGCTCAGAACGTTCTGTGGATCTGTGAACAGCTGAACAAGCTTCTTTGCTGTTCAGGATCTGGGTCCATTGATGGGGGTGCATAAGGAATGTGCCCAAATCTGCCCAGGTAAACACTGAATTTTTGCCCGTGCTCTAAAGAAAGCTCTACTAATACAGCTCTACTTCTGCTATCTCTTTGACACCATCTCTTTTCCCAGGTGATGTTATTACTGGCCTGATTAGGTAAAAGAAGTTGATGACTATGCACCACTGCAGTCAGTTCATGCAAATTTGGCCTCTGCTGCTAAATAGGGCAGTCAGAAAAAGATCCATGGCCTCAAAGCCTATAGACATGCATATATACAATTGTACTAATTCAACACAGGTCTATGGAGAAAGTTAAAAAGGGTATAAATGATAGGGAAATCAGTGCTTAAATGAAGACATATATATAGATGTCCACCCTATAGATATATTGCCCAATAACAAAATCACACCACAACCTAGAGTTACTTTTTTACAGTGTTTCTGCATATATTAAAGAGATTTTAAAGCTGGAATTTTATTTATATATTAAAAATAGTGTGCAAACACTGAAGAAAGTCCAACATTCATACTTCACTATGATGCTTATAGGTATTACTCATACACCATTTCCCAGTGGTGCCAAACACTCTAAAATTATAGGTTCATTTTCTTCATGCTGTTTGAATCCCCATTTTTAAAATTACAGGAAACAAAAAATATGTTTTCCAAACCATAGATTTATATATTTATATAGTACACCTATGATTGCATCCCTTTTTAATCAGTAATTAATAATTTTTTAATATTTGGTTCTAATTTTTAAATTAATTCTTTTTATTTGCCATTAGAAAAAAAAATTGTGACAATAATCTTTCTATTTTGGTTCAGGTAGGAGACCTGCAGTATTTTATTCTTACAGTAGGTGGCAGATGTAGACTACATATTTCTTTGAAATTTTGTAAATATCTAAACTAGAGTATTATTCTATTTTCTAAAAATCCGTATCAGTGTTTAGGAACACCTGCATGTTAAAAATGTTATTCTGTCATAATAAATTTTGTTTTAAGTACCACTGAACTCTCACAATCCCTTAAATATTAATAATAATAATTAAATCACAGGTTAGAAAGAGAATGGATAGGAATGAAATGATTTCTGCTGCATTAACCTTGGAGTCAAACTTGTTCATTTCTCATGTTTTCATTTTCCTGCAGTTAAGACTGAGCAAAAATGTTTCTTTAAAAAACAGTTGTTTTCATAAATATAGCAAGAGTTTTGCTGGATCTCATAAGCAATACGTTGTCTGGAGCTGTTTCATTTTCATCTAGTGGCTTTATGCAACAATCCAGAGCCTCTTTTGATTAGAATAGATTTTAAGTTGTAGAATTTTTAAGACCAAATTAAAGTATTGCACAGGTATTTTCAGTGGCAGCTGTTGAAGACATTGTATGTGTCTTCTTGAGCCACAGATGACCTCAGAGAGGTGCATAGTACTTAAGTACTCTGAAAGACCAAGGGAAAATCAGTCAGCCTGAAAAGCAATATGGGTTAGTGCTAATATGAATGATAGAAAGGAAGCATGGACATAGGTTTTAAAAATCTGTTAAAGAACATTTTTCTAGTGGAATTATTAATGTTTGCTGTCTGCTCCAGCTTCTAATTCATTCCAGCTTTGTCAGACTTTTACAGTGTGGGCTGTTCTATTATTTTATATGTGTGCTCTTACACTGCGCTTATTGTCATAATACCTGAGTGTCTTCTGGTAAGTGCATTGAATAATTAACAGCCACTGCATATTTGTGCTGTCAGCTTCCCCCAAAGAGGCAAGTGTGTGTGAGAGGCTTTTTTTTCAGGCAATTAAAGCAATGCACAGGCTCACAGTGATATGTGTTAGAGAGGGCAGACTCTGAGAAATATGGCCTGTAATTAGAGTGATCTGATGATTCTTTAGTTCCTGTAGTAGGGCTTTTAGTTTTTTGTTAGAGGTATTTTCTGTACATTTGGGTGTTTTGCAAAAGGGTAAAGCATCATTGTCTCATGGGAGCATATTTATAGAAATTTTAACTCATATGTATGAATGTAGAAATGGTGGATGCTTATTTAATAGGTTTGCAATGAAATCAGTAGAGTTACATTGGGAATTGGAAAGAACTACTATACTGTTCTCTGTACAATTTATACCTCATTAATTGTTGCAGTCTTACTATGCCAGTACTCTTAAAAGAATTATTTAAAGTTCTTTAGGAAGCAAGTACATTATCTCGATATGCATCCCATTTTGTCTCTTTTTTTTTTTTTTTTTTTTTCTTTTTCTTTTTCTTCTTCATTGTTCCCTCCGGCCTTGTTAATCAGATGGTTGTATTGACAGATTAGCCAAGGGTGATACACGTTTTCATGACCACTGTTTCTGGGAATCAAGCTATTTACTGGAACCTGTGTGCATGATAAATTCTGCTGTAGGTAACCGCCTGACCAATTTCTATAAAAATTGCCACGGTGAATGGAATAGATGGGAACCCTTGCCATCGAGAATGAAATCTGTTTAAGTGGTGGTGTCGGATCCTATCCAAACCTCTTCTGGATTTTACTCTAACTGCATTAAAAATAAAGAGCAGATTATGTCTCCCTTGACAGATTCCACTCTTTACTCTTCCGACTGACATTACAGATGATTCCATTTGATCTGATGTTTGATCATGGTTAATATTAGTCAAATGTACTTGTATCCAATTACCAATGTTTTGCAACACCAAGTAGAGAGGAATAGCAAATTCTGTGATCACTTGCTTGCCTTATTCCCATTAGACTGCCATTCAGAGTCTGGAATCTCAGTTTAATTTTGTTTCTTTATGTAATGAACAAAAGATGCAAAAGTCTTGTTTACCCCTCATAAAAAAATAGAACAATGGAATCCAATTTTTTGTTCTCTGTTTTTCTTCAGATAGTTGTTTGTATTCTCATGGAATCTAAGAATCATAACCCCAGTTCTTCCATTGTGTGCACTACTGTAAAAACAAAAAAATTCTCAGAGCCTACATCAGTATATACATTTAGGCTGAGATGTTGTGTCTCTGTTTATTGATGGCTTTGCTGACTTTTTACTGGATGTTGGGGTTTCACAGGGAAAACATTGCCATGAACAATAATGAAGTAGCTGGATCCTTTCTTATAAACCATAAAATTGCCTTAAAAAGTAATTAAAATAATAAATAATAATTGTTGTCTAGATTTCCATCTCAGCTTAATTTATGAGACTTGTAAGAAGTGACCTCAGATTTGTCATAAGAAAGGGCAGAACACCTTATTTCATTTTGAATTATGAATTCTATCTTTATTAAAACCTCAAACATAATCCAGTTTGTTACTTAGTTAACAGAACATAGTCCTCAGCCATTAGTAATTAGCAGTAATGATGAATCAAAATATGGGCCAAAAGCTGTAATGACATTTAAAGAAATGTCTTGTTATTTTGGTTGCCTCACAGGCATAAAATTTCTGACAGTCAACCAGATCAAATACAAATGCATTAATCTTGTCCTCAAAGAGAAATAATTTGATCTACTCCTCTTATTTAAATACATATTAATATTATGCTGCTTTATTCAAACTGTTGTGCATTATTCAAATCTGCATTCTGCTTTTTTGCTTTGGATTACTGTGCAATGGTTTATTTTCTTTTTTTTTTTTTGTCTGACTCCATTTAGGCCTTATATTTAACTGTGTCTCAATTTGTATTGATGTATTAAATTGTTACTGCCTGAACTAATGTGAGATTGTGAAAATAAATTGGAATTATGCAATTTATTTAAAATGAAACACAGATTCCTGTAGACTTAGTTCATCTGCGTTGGTGCTTTGATTATCAGAGTCAGACTAATTAAATTCTGCTCACTGTATTTAAATTCTTGAATGTATTTTGTTCATGGTCATCCTTCAAGCAAAAAGATAATTATCTGGTGAATCTGAAAACATCCTGAGCTATTATTCTGAATTTGGTCTTGGAAAAGACTTCAGATGTTTACATAGGTTTTTGAGGCTTTTTTGTACTTTGTTTTGGGTTGTTTGTTGTGTTTTTGTTGTTTCTTTTTTTTCTTTGTGAGGCATATTATGCACTGCTCTTCTGCTGGGTAGGACATTTACACTGAGTGGATGGCTACTGAATGTAGTCAATTCAGCAGACTGTGTTTGTGTCTAAATTGTGGCTAGAAATGATCCTTAATTTACATTTAAGGGAAGGGTGAGCCCAAATTGCTCAGCTCCTTGCTTCCTCTGCAGTTCACAGCAGTTCACTGTCAGCTTGCTCTTACACGTGCAAGTGTCAAATTAATTCAATAGTAGACATGACCTAAAAGGCACATGTAATCCAGGACCTCACCGTGAGCCTGAATACAGGCTCATGAAGAAAGACACATTACTATTTAAATTCATAATGAAAATGAAGCTGTGCTCATCTAGAAGTTGTTAAAAACAATGAAAGATAGTTATATTAAAGAAATGAAAAATGAAGATTGGTTTTACAGGTAATTCTTTCCAGTGCTGCGGGAACAATTGGGAAGAAGTTAGGATAGGACAGGGAAGAGTTTCAGAATTGCCAAGAGAATGTTGTTCTGAAAATTGAGTAGTGGATGCATAGATTGGTTGGCTTCTCACATTTTTCAGACTACCATAGAAATGTAAGGTACTGCAAGGATGGGGATTTTTTTTTTTTTCCTGTCCTGATGTAAGCTTTTCCAGTGACAAATAAAATGTGGGCAATGAACCACTGAGAGGGAATGCTAGAAAAGCTGTGGTCCTAAAGCCAGGCCTTTTTTCTGACAAAGATGAGACAAAGCTCCAGCCCTGGTATTGCTCTGGGATCATTCTGTATATTTTGAGTTAGAGTGTTAATGGTGGGAAAGGAAACAGGATGAAAGATCTGGGCTAGAAATAGGCTACATCTCTTTTGTCACCAGTTGCCATTGACTGGCCTTTCTGATGTTTTTCATTGTCTTCAGAAATCAGGTTTTCATTATCAAAATCACAGTTAAGATTCACAAAGGATTTAGGGATAGTGTTTAAAAAAAACCTTTTATATTTATTTGTCTATATATAAATTTTTAATTTTAAATACCTATTTATTTAAAAGTGGATATATTAAAGCTTTAGTTCAATAAACTCTGTTCACTAAGAGCCAAATTTGACCTACCTAAATAAGAGAAATAATAAGAACTATAATAATAAGAGATAAATGAGAAAAATCAGAGAAGGGCATGAAGGGAAAAAATTTTTTTTAAACCCTGCTCTTAGCTGATGAATTGACATAAAATTCATCATCACTGATCATAGTATCATAGAATCATAGTATCATGGACTGGTTTGGGTTGGAAGGGACCTTAAAGATCCTCTAGTTCCAAACACCCTGCTGTGGGCAGGGACACCTTCCACTAGACCAGGTTTCCAGAGCTCCAGTCAACCTGGCTTTAAACACTTTCGAGGATGGGACATTCACAGCTTGTCAGAAGCATCATTCTGTCTAGGAACTGAAAGTCTTTCTGGGCTTTTGGCATACATATAAAGTTAGAATTTCCATATAGTTATTCTAAATTATGGGTTTTATTCAAGAAAGAAGGAACACTTAAGTGAAATCCCAGTGGAGGAGAGAAGCTGCCTCCACTTGCTGTTGGCATGAGATGAAGTTGGTTGTAAAATACAAGTCAGAAGAGATACATGTGGATGCCTGCAGAGTATTCTTCAGTTTGGAATACTGTAATGATGTTTTATAAAGGTCTTTAGGTGACAGCTTATTTCCCTCAGTTGCCATGTAAATTATGGTATTAGTGTTAAGGAGACCCTTAAACTCTTGATATTTAATTTAAAGCAGCTGTTGAAGACTTTAGCATACAAAAAACCTTAGGCATCCAGCTCCTTGAAGTTTAAAAGAAGTTTTATTTTAGGTTTCAGCAAAAATATTTCTAGACCTTCTATAACAGAGGCATTAAGCCATTTTGCTTAATATGACAATTAGTTGCCATTAATATTATCATTATGAGCTATAATTATCCTTGTTAGAATTGTAATAATAAATTATAAGAATGTTTTGTAATGCTTTACTGAGTCCTTACATGTATAGAGATCCCACTGGCATAAATTATTTGCTGTTATTACTGTTATCGATGATTATGATCAATGGTATGCTGAAAAATATTTCAAGAATATTTGGAGTCCCCTGCTGAGCTCACAGCCTCATTTTGCCAGGCTTTACAAAAACACACAGCAACAGATTATGCCTCTCTTTCAGTATAAACAGATGTAAAACATAAGAAGCTGTTGGTGTGATTTGATTAGGAGATGAATACTTTTAGGTAGTACAAGATTAATTCTTGTTTTCATTGACTAATGCCATGATTTCAAAAGTGCAAATCATTCTGGCTTTAGTAGAGCTTTAATTCTGTCTTTTTGGTGTTGTTCCAGAAAACAGAGGATAATTCTTAATGTGTTTTCTAATTTATTCATTTTAAAATACATAAATTCAGTCATTTGTCTTTAGTTTCATTAGCTGTAAAAATCCATTGGTACAATATCAAACAGTTTCAGCAGTTAAACCATCAATCAGATGATAGAAAAAAACCCAAGAAATATTTTCAAAAAAACCCCACCTTGAAAAGTTTTTATCCTATAATCGAGTGACACAATATGAACTCATTGGAACTGAGTGAGCCTGTGGAGGATCTAACTCAGTGTGGTTATTTGGCAAGTTAGGGACTTTAGAATAGGGAAAAAGTGATTTAACCTTGAATACTAATATCTTTATGGTAACATATTCAGAAGCACAGTATGAAACAGTAATAATTTAGGATTTTAGATACAAGTCATGCCTAATGCAAGCAAGATCCCTCATCACAGACTGATCACAGAAGATGTCTTTCTGGCTCCTCATAATATAAGAGAGGAAATGGAACCACATCCTGCAAATCAAGAAGTATTTCCTTTCTCAGTTCCATAGAATCTCCTCTCAGAAGATTTAAAGAAACTTCAAGTTTGATCTTTTAATTTGCTTCTTTTGCAACGTCTGTCTCCCTTTTTTTTCCCCTTTTCATTTCCACCATGCCCCTGAAAAGAAATGATTGGAGGTTTTAATAATTATTCTTACATCAAGTTAGAAGTAATCTATTATTCTCAAGATTGAATTTAAATTTTCTAAACTCTGGTAAAATATGGATTGATTTAATTTTACTGCCTTATTCAGCATGGTCTGGGAAAGTTGCAGGTTGGGAGACACATCATGTTTCAAAAGCAAAATGCTGCAGTCTGTATCAGGTGAGTAAGACTGGTACAGTGGCCTCCTGCAGGATATACGTCTCTGCTCAGCACTGAAAATGTTTCATTTGCATAGACATTCACCATATTGACTGCAACAGAAAAGACAACAGATAATAAATGTGATAAAAGTCAGTGCTGCTCAAATGAGACTTGCTTTAGCCTGCATGAAAGCTCAGTTGGAGCTTCTGTGATAGGGCTAGTCTCTGAAAACATTTGTCTCATACTCATTTTTAGAAAATGTGGATGAAGTGATATAGAAAACTAAAGGAAGTCACAGCTTTATGCTCATGACAGTGAGACAGCACTGTAATTTGAAAATGCTTCCAATAAAACAGGAGTGAATGTACTTTCCTTGATCTGACATCTTCAAAACATTTTTTGGCTACTGCTCTTTACAGATATGCTGTGGCACGCCACTTGCATTTTTGGCATGTATTGCAGTAGCAACAACTTTATATTTCCTGCAGGTTTGCAGCATTCAGGTAGGTATAATGGCTTTCCCTATGCCTTGCTGTCTTTTATTACCTTATCTGGCAGTTGAAAAGGACATCTGGTGTCTGCACATATAGCAGGCTTCAAATCTCAAATTCACGTAAGAAATCTTGAAGGATATTGAACAAAATGTTTTTCTTTAATGGATGATAACCCTTGTCTCTAAAATTGTTAACTGCAGGAAATTTAGGTGTTTCTATTGTAACAACTCATAGTGACAAACCCACAGACAAATGGAATTGGCTTCCTTTGTCCTCTGTTAAACGTCTGAAATTCAGATGCTGAAATATGATCTAGTCAGCCTAGACTGCTTTGCCAGCCAAGTAAGAAAGTTATGCACCTCCTAAGGGTGATTCATTCCTAAGGAGTGTTTAAGATAGGTCCCTTGAATTGTCTAGGATTGTGTCTTTCTCCAAGTAAAGGAGCCTCTGGCTTCAGATGTGCATGCAAGATTTTCTAGTCTGAAATTAATTATGCTTAAGCTTGTCCTTGAGTGCTTCAAGATTTTGATACCTAAAGACAACAGAACTTTCAGATGGTACAATGGATCATGTGAACAGTCCTTGCCCAAATAATGTCAAATATAGTACAGTTTAAACAGCTGATAAAGATGATTTTATGCTGTGTTTTTTGTTTTTGTTTTTTGGTGGTGTTTTTGTTATGTTTGTTTGTTTGTTTGCTTGTTTGTTTTGTCTGTTTCTTTCTTTTTTTTTTTTTATTGTAATGAGATCTGGAACTCTCACTGAGAGACCACTACTTCTCTTTAATAGCTGGGAACTGCAATTGGGTGTCTGCAAGAGGCAATGACTCAAGTGCTTTTTATCTAGGGGGCATGTCAAAAAAATATATTTTGTGGTAAGTGTGTGTGTGTGCCTGTACATCCCTGCACCTAACACACTTGAAATTTAAGAGAGCATTATACAAAACAAGAACAGTATAAATTACTCAAGTTATCATGACAGTACTAGCTCAGGGAGGATATTTAAAAAGTCTCTGTTGCAACATCCCAAAATGACCCTGATAAAAGTTAAAGAGCACTGCTACTTTCTCTTTTTTCCTCCTTTTTATTCTCAGCCTGTGCTGCCACAGGTCCGTTTCTGTGAGCTTTGGGTGCTTGACAGCACTCAGATCAGCACCCCAGGTGCATGGAAATATGGGGACTCAGCAGTGCTGTAAGTGAACTTGTTTTTTCAGCACTAAACATCTGTCTTCCAATTTCATAATGCAAAGGAGGGTCAAAGCAAACAGCTACAGAATAAAGTCTCACAAATCACTTAATGCATGAAATCACAGGAGAAAAGGGGTAGCAGGACCAACCAGCTCTCTGCTTTTCATGCTCAGCCCATGGCACAGCACACCCACCTCCATGGATTTGGGGGTACAAGGGGAATCCCAGTCCGTGCTCCCTGTGCCACCGTGCACTTCCTCCTGTGGAGTGTCACGGTGCTGGCATTGGTGCTAGCACGTGTCATCTGCCCCTAGCCCCAGAGGAAAATGAAACTGAGCAAGTTTTCACAGAGGACTTGCAACACTTAATGGGGATGGATCCCATTACACCCAAGGCAAGAGATACAACTGAGATAAAAACCACTTCGGTTTGCAGCAGCTTTTTTGAGCGCTGCACCTTGTGCCAACCGATTGATCTGAGCACAGCTTTATCCTGGACAAATCTGTGGAAGATGATATACTACCTGAAAAAAAAGGGAAACAGAAGATTTGCAAGTTTAAAGGCTCAGGGAAAACAGAGATCTCTCAGCTGGAGTGAGAAGGAACTGATCTAGGCCCAGTTCTTGAAGGAGTGATAAAATTAACCTGAGATTAGATGATGATAAAATTAAGAAGTAAGTGAGTAGAGAGGAGTTCTGAATTCAGAAATTAAAATGGGGTTTTCAAAATTTCAGTGTCTAAACCATCAGACTTATTTTTCCTTTCCAATTAAACATCTGAAAGAACATTTTTTTGATACCTATGAGAAAAGTTGGTAACTTTTCCACACTTTTCTACTATAAAGAAGATGTGAACATAATTGATATTTCATGCTTATTTTCTCAAGATGTTTTATCCTCGAATGTAAGGCTGAGCTTTATGCCAAAGTAAGATATTAAACAACACAGGATCAAAGTCCTCAGTATTTGCTCTGCATAGGGGAGAAAGCTACACTGACATAAAAAGTAAACTTTATTTTTATGCATCTATCTATCTACTGTTCTGCTTATAACACAGACTGTTGAAATGGGAATAACACAAAGTCTAGTGTTCAAAAACCAAACTAAAATAAAACAATTTTTTTTTTTAAAAAAATAATTTTTATCAGGACCTAATAACCTCCAAAAAGATATTACAAGGTGTTTTTTTGTAAGTGTTTTATGGGTTTCTATTTTATTTTTCCCTTCTAGTTTGGTTTTTAGAAATTCCAAGCTAAGGACATTTGAAAATCTTCTGTTTACATGTTTCTTCTTAAAAGCACTGTAAAAACCCTTATTTTAGGCGTCACAATAATGAATAAATTAATTATGGATTGTTATAAAGTGTGAGTGCTATTACACCTGTTTAGAATGTGATATAAATCTTTGTTTGCCTTTCAAACAGAAAATACAGCATGTATTACAACTTCAATAGCAAGTGAGTATATTTAATGTTGAGCTTCCTTGAGATTACTGCAGTGTTATAATTTTTTGACATTAAGAATAATTTTTAGTCCAAAAATAGTTTTCTTCAGAAGTAATATGTTAGTATTTGTGCTACCATTAGCATGTTAAAATGAAGGGCATTTAGATTTACTATTAGTAAATGAAAATACTACTAAATTCACATTAATATTAGTCTTAGAACCTTATATATTTAAAATATTTTGTACCGTAATTCTACAAAGGAAATTCAGTTTTAATATGTTAGATAGTTTTATCATCTTACAGGCAGCCCTCCAAAGTTAATAATGTCAGGAAATATGAAGTGTTTTTGACTATAAGATTAGACTTTTTATTTGGGAAAGGGCTTTAATTTTCATTTCAAAAGTAGATTTTATGCCCCATGAAATTTAAATGGTGACATTTAGAAAAAGTTCACTTTATTATAATGTAGTGAAAAATTATAGTGTACATGCTTCTTGCTCAATCCATCAAGACTGCCTCTGGAAAGACCAGGAATCTTTTTGCAGGTAAAACAAAAATGAAATTCACTGAATAATCAGTTTCACCAATTGTTCATCCTCAGGAGGCATATAGCTGGGCAGAATAATTTACTTCCTTAATTGTATTCACTGGAGTTTGAAAACAAAACTTTGAAATGTATTCAAAACTTTTTTTTTTTTTCTTTGTTTTTTTAATTTCATGACACTTTACTGAAAGGCTTAAGTTCCACAGAAAAAATTCAAGAATACCTGACAAATTTAAACAGACAATGCTGGTAACTCTTTATTAGACTTGACTAAACAACATTGTGATGCCACATCACCTTTTCAAGAAGTAGGAGCTGTCTTATTCAAGAAAGATTTGTACATATGCTACTTCTTAAGAAAGTTAGTGCAGAAGAGTCACTTACCTTTAAAAATATGAAAGTGAATCCTTCTAGACCAGTGCTTGGAATCTCTACAGGCATGTCTTGATGTTTATCAATTCATAAGAAAGAGAAGATTAAAAAGACTGAAGCAAAAGTGTTTTAGTTAAGTACACTGCCATTGGCCATCTCTGCAGAAGTGACCCCAGAGCAAAATTATGTCCAGTACTCTGTGCAGACAGAGACATCAGAGACAAGATGCAGGAAATCAGCTCAGTGGGTGTGCTAACATTGTTTGGGGTAAATTTCCTTCAGAGTAACTAGTATGGAATTGTCTTTTGGATTTGTGCTGAAAACAGTGTTGACAACCCTGTAATATTGTTTTAATGATGTTTTTTTAACTGCTGAGCAGTGCTTACACAGTGTCAAGGCCTTTTCTCCTTCTCCTGTATTCCACCAAGGTGTTGGTGGGGTGGGACACAGCTGGGACATGTAGCTGCATGTGACCAAAGGGATCTCCTAAACTTTATGGCATCATGTTCAGCATATAAAGCCTGGCATTTGGCACTGAGTGATAGCATTTGTCTTCTCAAGTAACTGTCACACATGATGGAGCCCAGCTCTCCTGGAGATGGCTGAACACCTGCCTGCCAGGGGAAATGGTGAATCAATTTCCTGTTTTGCTTTGCTTGCATGCAGGAATTTTGCTTTCCCTATTAAACTGCCTTAGCCCACAAGCTTTTTCCCTTTAACTCTTCTGATTCTCTCCCCAGTGCTGTTGGTGGGGCAGTGAGCAAATGGCTCTGTGGTGCTTAGTTGCCAGCTGGGCCTAAACCACAGCAGCAGGCTATCTTCAAGTACCATTGATAAAAAAAAAGATTTGTTGTAAGGAGGAGACAGGCCAATTTACTGCCCTTCAAGTGCCCTGGCTGTTCTTCAAAAACGAGGTGGGTAGTAAAATGCAGCCATCCCTTACATTGCCTGGTTGCCCTGTTAACAATACATTTTTGTTAAGCATGTAGTAGCAATGCAGCTGTGACCTGTGATTCATTAGTTTTGTAGTTGGAAAGATATATGTGAATCCCACTGCTTCAGTTAGTATCAGCCAGAAACTGACCATTAATTTCATCAATCAATGACTGAGCCTTGTGGACTGGTTACAATTAGTGTTAACTAAATGGTGTATAACAGCACGTATAAGCCCTGGCAGATGTTGTGATTCTCACTGGGCTTTGAGTTTTTTTAGAGAAACTGCTTATGCCTCAAAGAACTTTTTGATATAAATGAGAAAGAAAAAAAAAAAAAAAAAGGTGGAAGAATAGATATCTTCATATTAAAGCAAAAGTTCAAAACCTGGATCCAGTAAAGAACATATTCAGTTTCACCCTTCCCAAACCTTTGCTAGAAGTGTTATAAAAAGACATTTCTATAGAATTATAAAATGGCTTGGGTTGGAAGGAGCCTTAAAGACCATCTAGTTCCAGCTTCCCTGCTATGGGCAGGGACACCTTCCACCAGACCACATTGATCAGATTTCTATCCAATATCTCCTTGAACACTTCCAAGAATAAGGCATCTACAACTCCTCTGGGAAATCTCTTCCAGTGTGTCACAGAAAGGAATTTCTTCCTAATAGTCAATCTAAAACTAGATGAGAGAAGAAAACAGGTGACAATAAGGAAAAAGTCATGAGTTCACTGAATAATATACAGAAACAGGAATGTAGAGGATGGTATGGGTGTAGAAGCTACAGATCAAATGAGGGTATTTTGCTATGTTGGCTTCCCTTGTTAGTTTTAGGAAGAAGCTTTAGCATTATTTAAGAATTTACAATTGATTTATCCCTGTAAATCATACTGTAATTTTGAGAGAATCAGTTCAATGGAATATGGTTGCTTACCAAGTATCCAAAGAAGGAAGGAATGTCCTGACAACTTTTTGCAGTTTTCCTCAGTTTGTGAAGACAGTTGTTTTATCAAGTGTAAGAAATAAATCAGGGGTCTGAAAAAAGGGGTAAAATTTCCAGGCATAAAACTTTAGCCAAGGAATAAGATCATATAAAATGAAAGTGACTTTTAATTCCTAAATACAGAGAAGCAAAAAAGTTGCCAGTCTAATGTTTGAAGTAGTGGGTAAGTAGGAAGACTTTACTGGTAGGTGTAAATCATACCTATGTATTAATTACTTGTTTCACCTCATGTTTGTGTCCTTAAATGTTTGTCAACATTTAAGGACACAAATTTTCCATATAATTAACAGTAAAAGAAGGTTGCTGAAGAAGAATGCAATCTTACACACTTGTCTGGACACAAGTTTTACGCAATGAGCCCCATAGGTGAAGACATTGAGTAAGCTATTGTGCTTAAAAAGTTATATTAAGAATAATCCTAATAGTATTGCTTAATTTATGACAAGATAAGATTTAGAAGTGCTAAACTTCTCTGTCAATCTCTTTAGTTTATTCAAAAGTAGGTCTAGCTTCCTGTCCTCTGGATAAGTTTCTTATACTGCATCATTCTCAAGTTATAGAAGATCAATTTATAGGAGTTATAGGAGAGGATCTATTTCTCTGGAGATGAATTGCCATATGTATTACATGACTCAGTGGCCACTACAGGAACTACCCTGCATATTTGATTTCCACATCTCAATCAAACCAGAGCAGCGGAATGGTCCAGAAGCAGGCAGCGCTGTGCAATGCAGATGATCCAGCTTTCCAGAGGTCTGTCCAACACTGTTTTTCATTGTCCCTGACTCAGGGAACTGAGTCAAGAAGCTGAAAAGCTGAACACCTTTTTTGTGTAAAACACCTTTTTTTTGTATACTTTTGTTGTTGATATGTTTGGTCTGTGCGTTATTCTACAGCATTTAAGTAAATGTTTATTTCAACCCATAGTCTCTGCCTCTGTCCCTCTCCCACCAGAGGGCATGGGGGGAAGGGGAATGGCTTGTTTGAAGTTTAATTCCTAGCATGTGTTAAAGCACTCCAATAATTTATATACAGAGATAAAATATCTCTCTATTAATATTATTAACGATAGTCTTATTCAGCTCTTTGATGATCTCTTCTGTTAATAATCAACATTAGTTGTACATTGTTTCTATGGTATGACCTAAAATTTTAACAGCTTTTTCTGTCATCCTAAAAACTTCTCCCTGTGGACTTAATATGGCCTTCTCATCTACTACAGAAGAATCTACCTAAAGCATAGAGCACAAGAGGAATTTCAAGTCTCTCAGCTTGTTTTCTTTAAAATAAGAATTTTACCAAGTATTCTGTGTAGCAATATTTGTACAGAACAACACAGACAAGTTCTACCTGTGTGCTCTACACACTCATTTTTATAAAAACAGGGAAAAGAGATGCATCTCAACAGATGCAACAAATTCAACCCCTATCCCACAGATATCCTTAACCGAGTTTTCTGTTCAAGAAAGCTGCTTTGCAGCCAAAATTGTTATTTTTTTAGCAATATATGTTTTCTCTCTCATTTAATTATGTTTTCATTCTTGATAGGAAACCATCACTGTTCTTATCACTTTGGGAAATGAATTCTTTTTAAGCACAGATTAATACAATATTGATAAAAGCCATTGTTATGTATATATGTCTGAAGTGAACAAAAGTAATTTTGTTCCTCTAGACTTTTTAAAGCTGAAGCATTATTGGCTGTCTAAGTCTCATTGATTTTCCTCATGTAAGCATGTGAAGCTTTTTGTAAATAATGAAATGCTAGGGTTCAGTGTGGTGCATCTTTCATTAAATCTGCAGTGATGAAATCTATTTAATAATGTGTATGACACTGTTTTCCCCTCCCCCAACTTTTATCTGGAATGGAGATGTAATTTAATTGCTTTTCTTTCATATTTTATACGGGCAGGTAGTAAAATCCGTTATAGTTTTTAGACATTGTGAAATTCAAATTTCTTTTCAAGTTAAAACCTTGCTTTTATATATATGTATATTTGTTGTGAGGAAATACAAAACAGATCAGAAAAGATACCTGTTCAAACATTGGACTAGTTGCCTGAACTAAACCAAGAGTAAAACAAAAAGAAAAGGAAAGTAATTGTCAAAAAAACAGACTCAATCCCCAAAAAATATTTAATCTCATGGATACTTTTATAGAAAAGAATAATCTATCTGAAGATCATGGGATGATTGCTGTTAACAAAATTGAAGCTTTGTTTCAATGAAATGAGTAAGTGTGGCTACAGATTCAGTTATAGCTCATTAAAAAGAAATCTCTAAGCTTTTATTGTTTTAAAGAAGGGTAGTAATCTCTTTTGTTATTGAGCACTTGGAATATAAACAGCATTATGTTAAAAAAATCAAGCTGAATTTATAAAGCAAGATTCTGAGTCTTGGTCAATAGTTTAGAACATTAGTCATGTGACAGAGAGAACTGAACCTGAAAGGAATGGAGGCAACTCTCCTTTGCACTGCATGGAGAAATATATATTAGTTCAGAGAAAATGTTTTGTTGGGTAAAATATTTGAGCTTGAATTATAGCTATGTCAATGATATTGATGAATTACAGACAAAATTTAAAAAGCCTTTTTCTGTGAATAAATAAATAAATACATAAATAAAACTGTTTCTTAAATTATTAATCAGGTAATCTTATTAAGCCTGACAATGTCTTTACAGCGTAGTGCACTTTATTTCCTCAGATAAGGATGTTATGCTAGAAGATTACTTTAGTGCTGTCCAATTCAGAACTTTTGTGTCCATTTTAAAATCCAGATGAAGCTCATAAAAGAAAGCCTGTTTCTATGCTTTTTTTCTTTCTATCAGGTAGGACAGAGTTTTATATTTCAGTTACATATTGACATTTTAATTTTTAAAAGCAATTAATTCTATACCACAGCATAATTTACTACCCAGCTCTGATGGGTGTTGTATAGGGATCCAGTTCCTCAGCTTCCTCTAGTTTGAACCAACTTACAGTTTCAGTATATTAAAATATAAATCTTCTGGCTTCCTCTTCTGCTAGTTAAAAATTCATTGATGTGATACAGGCCTGAAAATAATGGACTTGTAAACTGTTGTACATTGAAATGAAGGACAAGCACAGGGTTTATTCCTAGGAAAAACAGCTGTTGTGGAACTGTGATTTTAAGAGGAGAGAACAGCATTCTGATACAGCACAGTTGAGCCATTAGGAAGGTTGTCTTTCAGTTACATGAAATGTTACAAAGCCAATGGTTTGCCTTTAAAGGAGTATGTATATGTTATTAGACAAAGAATGATCAGGGAATGAAGCCATGACTACCTTCACTGCTTAAATGTCAGTTTGCTCCCTGGATTTGGGCTGGGCTGGCTCTCTCCAAAATAACACTTGCCTTAGATTTAGATCCACAGGGATCTAAATCTCAGCAATATAGGTACAAATCATATGATGTCACTTTGCTTAGGATCATCCCTTGCTCTTTTACCACTTATCACTGTAGATAGTCAGTATGCCCTCACATGCATGAAATGCCCCTTATAAATCTGATGATGCTGGAGATATTTCCAGTTGAAAACTTGTATGACTTTCTTTCTCAACATTAAGAGGATGATAAAGGACAGACCAGTAGGCATTAGTATGGAGGACATAAGCATGGACATACCCAAGTTTGTCTTCTTCAAATGGTGTCGGGTGTATGGAGAGAGGGTAAGCAATCAGTCACCCTCCCTCTTCCTTATTTTGCATGCTTGAGGCCTGAGATCAAATTAATCAGGGAACTGGTCCTTAGTAATCTAAGGACCAATAGTCTGTATCTGCTCTAGGATAACACATCCCTGTTACCCACAAAATGGAAACTATTCTTTTTAAAGGGGACTCCTAGAAATGTGATTCGTCTGCAGGTATGTATTTCATGCATTTTGTATGTCTCTAAAGATTATAATCTTATTTTGTGCCTTTGTAATAGTCACCATATATGTCAGCATAAATGTTTGTTCAAAAATTAATCTAAATACTTTGAAACATTTCGTAATGCAGAAGTCTTTGTAACTTTATGGTGGTTGTAAATAATAGCCCTGAATAAGGTTTAGAGTTATTTCAACTTCAAAATTTTCAGAATTTGGCCATGACTAAAGAAGGTCAACCTCACATTTTTGTTTCCTATACAGACTTTTCTCCTAACCACTTCAATGGTTTTTGTAACAGCCTGAGTTCTTATATTATCCTCCCTTTTCCCCACTGTTACTTTGCCTTTCCAGTAAGATCTCTTCAGAGATAAATACAAATATGAAGAGCACTTACAATTCAATCTCTTCTAAAAGAATATTTCATTAATTTCTCTGTATTTGTACTCATGACATTTATGTACTCTGCTGTTGTTCACTCTTGTTTGCTTTATTACTCCTCTGACGTGCAGGTTTTGGAAATTTCGTCTATCTCTTGTGTCATGGAAGGCCACTTAGTATGCCTTCCCTTTCCTTGTCCTTGTTTTTTTTTCTTTAATCCTGCTCTTTTTTTCCACATATAAGCCACTTATCTTAAAAGACTGAATGTATTTTTCCTGAACATAATAAAATATATCTTTCTTGTACTCTGAAGAAACACTGAAATGAAGCAATCTGGTTAAAAAAGGAAAGAATAAACCTAGTCTATCTCTATATATAGTAGGAAAAGCATAACTAAAATAGTCTTAAAAAAACCGAAAACATAATTCTATTTTTTAATCTGCAACAATTTTATTGGTGTAAAAAACCCACGACCCATTACTAAAGCATTTAAAGTTCTGCAGCTTTTATTATTTTATTTTACAGACATTGTAGGAATGACACAGAAATTATCAGCATTTTCACAGTTCCTGAGTTATGTTTTGCTAACAATGAATTTAACTTATTTCTGATTTCCAGTTTAGGCAAAATTTTATTAGAAAAATGAAAGAGGAACCAGCTGGAGGAGCAACCTCTCCTATAAATGCTTTAAAAAAACACACTAGCCATATTATATTGATTACAGTTTGAACTCTTGTCCTTTTCCACACTAGCATTAGCTTAAATGTGTTTTGCTGCACTTAGAATGTACTGCAGTTGAACAACACATTTTGAAGCTTTCTGGGACACCCCACTGGTATTGACTGGACTGGATGGATAAGAGTTCAAATTCCCATAAAGCTTAGAAATAGATTTTGGAAGAATCCAGTCACTTTAAGAAAGCTTTCCAATACAGAGGCCACTTGTAATAGGCAGTTTGTGTGCTCAGCAGAAACCTCACTCAAAAGCTAAAAACTCTGTCTCACTGGTGATTTGGCAAAAGAGAGGAAGCCAGGCTAGAATCCATTTCTACTTGAGAAATTTATTCTGAGATATTGTTGCTTTGGAAGTCTAGACCTCTCAGTTTCTTATCCAGTTTCATCCAGAGCATAGTTTTTCACTGATTTGTTTTTTCTTTAAGACAATTTTGTTTCTTTTTAATATAGTCGAGCCACATAAGCCTGTAGTCAAAAACCATGTGTATCACAGAATCACAGAATAGTTGAAGTTGGAGGGGACATCAGGAATTAATTTCTTTAAACCCTCCTGCTCAAGGAGGAAAACCAATCCATCAAGTTTGATTTTAACTTTTCAATGAAATGTGTGGAAATAAGGAACACGAATGGACCTGAGTCAAATATAGATCAAATCTCTGCCTTCCAGATCCTGGGTTTAGCTCTCTATATTGTGCTTAATTACATTGCATTTAGGTGTCCTTTGCATCAGGAAAGGAATTCTAAATCTAAACCTTGGAGATCAGAGAAGCAAAACAGCAGCAGATTGGGAGCAGCAAGAAACAACAAAAGCATAGTCCTAGATAAAAGGAAAGTTTTCACAGTCTTTTTACTGAGTTACAGAGGAGTTTTGACATTCAGAAATTCACTGCTTTTTTGGGGAGGGAGGGAGGAGTTTATTTGTGCTGTGTTAAGAAGTCACTTCTGTCAATAGATAGGAAAGCTGAATAGAGAAAATGGAACCTGATCAGGATTCAACATCTTCATGAGTAGTCTAGGATGGTAAAGAATGAAGAATGTGAGGTGTAGGGATGTTTTGAAAGAGAGTATGTATAGTTTCTGTGAGAAAAAAAAAAAAGCTCATGTCAATACTTATTAAATGGAAATGACTTTTTTGACTTTTGGAACACCTGATGTACTTCTAAGCACTTAACTATTGGTAAGGATAGTAGGAGTGCTGAGAAGTGTAATAGTTTCATCTTCTTTGAGGCAGAAATAGCAGAAAGGGTGGAAGGCCAAATAGAATTATAGAATCTTTAAGTTTGGAGAAGACCTCCAGGATCATCAAGTCAAAGCTTTCTTCAAACACCCTCATACCAACTAAATCATAGTGTTAAATACTGAGTCTGGTCATTTCTTGGAAATTTTCCGGGGATGGTGACTCTACCAACTCCCTGACAAGCCTGTTCCAATGCCTAACCACACTTCCAGTGAAAAACCTGAACCTGCCCTGATGCATCTTGAGGCTCTTTCCTCATTTGTCTTGACATTTGTTGCTTGGCAGGTAAACTCCCACCTTGCTACAGCCTCTGTTCAGGTAGTTGTAGAGAGTGATAAGGTTTCTCCACACCTCCCTTTTCTTCAGGCTAAACAACACCAGATGCCTGGCTGCTCCTCATATGCCTTTCTCTCCAGACCCTAAAACAGCTTGTTCCAAAATGATAAAAGTCTGATTTAATACAAGCGATCTCAAGCACTAGAACAGATGACCTGCTTATGCAGTACCAGTTGCCTTCGTTGTCTATTCCTCTGGTTAAACTGAGCAATTCCTGTCCTTTGGCAAAGCAGCTTGACTGATTGTAATTAATTGTTGCTGTAAGCTAGTGCTTTAAATGCCAACACTAGTTGTGTTTAATGAAGTAAGTGGAAATGAAAATAAAATGGATAGTTCCTTGTCAGAGGAGGAAAAAAATACAAAGAATTTCAAAGAAATCCAGTCTAGAGGAACTGTATATAAATATATATAAAAGAAAACAACTGTTAGAACTTATTAGAGAACGAGAGAAATGTAAAGAATAAATCAAAAGAAGTGTGTTGCTGCTGAGCTGAATAGGAAGCTGTCCTAGTTAATAGAGCCAAACTTATTGTAATATGTGCTACTCCCTTATGTTAAAAAACAAGCCGAGATAAAGTGGATATATGTTAGAGGAAGACATTCTAAGAAGAGGCAAGAAGTTAATAATGAGAAGTCTTCTGGGAATGCTAAATGAAAAGGAAAAAATGTTGCATACTACTTTAAGCTAGGCTGCTGCACAGACTTAATTTTTCAAATTTCAAGGACAGTTACTGTAGAAGGAAAGCATTTGGTGATACATAAAGACCTGATTAGTGATAAAGAATGCTTTTAGAATCCCCAGAAACTGTACATTAAGATTTAAAATATGAAGATGAACTTGTAAGGGGGTAAAAACTAGTAATGATACTGTGCATCAACAAATCTCCTATTTTCCAAAATACCTAACAGGACAACTAAAATCAAAAGTACTTTCTATTACAGTTGTCAGCTTCGCATGTCATGAATCAATATATGTTAGAACTGTATTAGAAGAGCTTAGTTTGAATTTGTTGTGCCAGTCCTAAACAGCTTTGGAAACTCAGGTAATCTGTTGTCTTTTCAAGCACTGCACATTAGAATGTGGAAAAAATATATATTCAGTTCTGTTTATTTGGTTTGTAGTGGAGAGCATGTCCAGTTAATCCTCACAGTCACCCTAAATCCAAGTGAAACTTAAAGTCTCCCTGAAAAACTTTAGCAACTTTCTTTTGTTTTACTGCTGCAAGGATTTCTATGGCTAAATTTACGAAAACTAGAGGATAATATTGAATCTGTGATCCTGACCAAACTGATCACACATGGAGTGTACAAAGAAGAGTATAATGTTGAGGGTACCATCAAGAGAGGGAGGGGAGAGAATACCTTATACCTGTGGAACCTCTTTTTATTGAAACAACTACGGACTTACACACTGTGAGAGAAGGCCAGCACACTGATGCTTGCAGTAGCTGCCTCTATGTGTCCAATCTGTCCTTCTGGCTATGTCTGGTGAATAGTTGTAAGTCTCTGGCTTAGCTTGAAAGCTTTTCTAGAGGAGTAAGAATTGTATTTGCTTTGGCATAAGAAGTCTATTTTTCTTTCTAGTTGAAATAGGACAGCTCTCATCAGTTTTTTGTTGTGATTTTAACTAAACCCTTGCTGACAGTGTTTGTTTTAAGAAAAACCAAACCAAAACAGGAACAAAAAGAAAGAACACCACCACAAAAAGTTATGCCCAGGGGATAGCCTTCTGCACCAACCTGTGATTGTTTTGGCTACTGAATTCTTAGTATCATCACTGGTACAGTTTTGCCTGTGCCAAAGGGTTCATTCAAATTTTGTCTGAATACAAACTGATGAGAGGAGATGCCAAGAAACACTCCCAAAAGGCATAATAGACAGCACTGCTCCATATTTGGGTTTCTCTGCTCTGTTTAATTCCCTAGCACTATCCAAGCAGACTTTGAATCCTCAAACTCCCCATATATTTTTTATGATACACTGCAGATCTTCAGTGCATGTGTCATGTAATCTCAGAGTCAGCTGTAGATTTTTCTTCAGAGATTTTTAACTGATAAAAATAGATAAAAATAACAACCAGGTCTCCTTGCCAGAAATGTACTACATCGGGCCTGAAAAAGATACGTAGCCAAGTGCTACGCTGTGAGGGGGTGGCTCTGCTGTGTCACTTTGCCTCAGGGACAGAGATTGGCTCTTTCTTCAGCTTAGTTTACTAATATCCATGTGCCAATGTCTGCTGGTCTGCTGGGCACCTAAAAGAACATTTGTTGTGTGACAGCTCTCTGAAGCAGAAAAAATAATCCAGCAAGATCTCAGCTCTTGCTGCAAAACAGAGGCATCTTGTGTCATCCCTTTCTGATTCTCCTTTCTGGAACCTATAAGACATGACTGCAGTTTCTGGCATGGTGAAGGGTAATTTTTTCCTGCCAAACACCTTAACTTTCTTTCTGATATAATTTAATATCAGACATAAATAATTGATGGGTTTTTTTTAGAAAACATTTATCTTAAACTGTAACAGAGTAGGTGTGCATTCTGAAACATACAATAAATTGTCCTTACAGAGGGCTCCATTTTTTCTGGAGCCTCTAAGGCCTCTCTTGCCACTCTTCTGCCTGTTTAGCAAGAAGGACCTTCTGAATTATCCATTCCTAAACACTTCACAGACTCCATCAACAAGTCTTGGGAGAGGGGGCAGAAATCTAGATGCAGTCTTCCACACAGGAGCATATCCCACACTCTCAGTGAAAGTAGCAGTCTTGTACTTCATTACAGTTACTTTAACTTAAATAATCACTTGTACACAAAACGAATGTCCTGTTTCAACCCCAGCTGGCAATTAAGCCTGACACAGTACCTCACTCACTGCTTGTGGTGGGACAGAGAAGAGAATCCAAAAAGTAAAAGAGAAAAATCATGATTTGAGATATAGACAATTTAATAGGTAAAGCAAAAGCCATACGCACAAGCAAAGCAAAAAAAGGAATTCACTTCCCATGGGTAGTCAGGTGTTTAAGTAGCCCCAGGAAAACAGGGCTCCATCACACATAAGGGATACTTTGGAAGACAAATTCCATTAAGGGATACTTTGGAAGACAAATTCCATTATTCCCCCTTCCTTCTTCTTCTGCTTTTATATGCTGAACATGATGTCATGGGATATCCCTTGGATCAGCTGGTGTCAGGTGTCCCATCTGTGCAGAGCTGTCCATCAGCTCTCCCACTAAGCTTGAATGCCTGACAGCTGTGGCAAGCTCCTAGGGAATGGGTGACTAAAACAGTAGTCCTTTGAAGTGGTAAAACATTTCAAACACTGTGTACAGCAGGATGGATTCAGCAGAATCCGGACGGAGCTTCTCAAGGAAACTTAAAAGCACATTCAATTTGTGGTGAGCAACAGCTCTTACAAAATAGATATATATGAAGACTGTGGGTTGGAAGAACAAAAAAAAAGACTGGATGGGTCAGGGCAGCTTTTAATACAGAATTAGATGACTGAAGCTTTAGCTAGGGATTTGAGGATTTAAATTGCACTATGATCACATTATAACTTTTTTTTTTTTTTAAATTTTAGTTAGGGGTCTAAACCTAAGAAAACATTTAAGAAGAATGTGAAATTTATCTAGATATTATATGTGTAGCATTTGGCTTAGGCTAAAATTAAGTAGTGCATGCTGAACTCCCAGGACTGGAGTCTTATTTATGGGTTAAGAAAAATGAACTACACTGGCAATGCATTTTCATGGAAAAATCAGGAGCTATTCCGGAGAAAGCAGGGAGTTTAAATTTGTGTATACTGGTATAAGTAAATTATGGAGCCATCACTATGGAATTAGCATTTAGTAGCAAATTTGTTCAGGACATTTAGTTAACATGGAAATAAAAATGTATACCATGAAGAAGTACTGGCCTAGATTTTCTGAGCCAAATATCAAATCACAGTGGAAAATTTAAATGCCAAAGTGCTTTCTGTCTTTATTTTATGCCCCTGCTCATGTCTATGTGTGCTCCACTCTTAACCATCATTTTGCTTCTTTGGTAGAAGTAGTGATGATTGGAGAGATCAAACAAATCCTAGAAAGTTAATACCCATAAAAGAACGATATAATTTTCTTTTGAGAATTCATTGTTTGAGTTACCCAAATCTTGAACAGTAAATAGCATGTCTAGCAGAATGATATTTCTACAGTGTAATAGGAAATACACCAGAGGACAAAAGTTAATTGAATTAAATATTGTTTAAGATAATTTGTTCATGTCAACCTCACATTGGTTGTAGGTAATAACTAGTTTAGAAAGATCATAATTTTATACTTCATTTTCTTGTTCCTAGATTTTGAATAGTATATTTATTTTGTCTGTTTAATTATAAGACCATCACATTTTATTTACAGAATAATAATTGGAAACAAACCTACTCCTACCAACCCACACTTCTCAGTGCTTTTAACTTGTAAAATGCTAAGACCTTGACATCCTTATAAGAAACTACATCTAATTTTGTGGGTACTTCCCCTGGTTTTAAAAATGATTGAGGGAAAATAGATTTAATGCATTTATGAAAATTTGAGTCCTGGGTACCAGCATGCTATGAATATTATAAATACCAAAGGCATAATGAATTTTCTTCTAAAGACTCAGAAGATTAAGGAAAAATTGCCACTTTTCAGAGACAGCTGGATTATGTCCCAAAATAAGGCAGAATTCTGCAGATACATTTTTTTCCTTTATGTTTTCTGTCAATGTGAAATCCATTGGACTTACAGTGATTTCTATTTACTACAGCTTCTTTGCTTGGAGATCTGTTTGGATGAGATTTATAAAATGTAACATTGTGTGGAAACTGATGGCAAAAATTGAAAAAGAACTGCATAATGCCATATTGTTCTCTTGAGTTCATTTCCTCAGAACTTTAATACAGAGCTCCAAAGTTTTGATTACTAGATAGTATTTGATTATTAGATGGCATTTGAAAAATTGCTGAAAAGTTAAATGATATTGTAAATATTCACACAGTTTCATAAGATCAACTCTATTTGGACAAATACTAGTAAACAGAATTTTTGGTCCCATGCTACAAGGCAGAAAATTTCCCTTTCACAATTTTTTAAAGCTACCAAGGGGGAAAAAAACCCGAAACCCTCTATATTTTTTTCATATATCAAACCAAATTTTAACTTGAAAAATGAGAGTCAGAAAATTTTGAATGCAGTTTTGAATTCGCTGGAGAGTTCCTCTCTAGATTTTATGGATATCTTTTTCCATTGATTTTAAAGTATATCCTTGGAACTGAAATGCTTAAAGAGATTTTATCTTTATTATGGGGCATCTACAACTTCTTTGGGAAACCTGTTCCAGTGTCTCATCACCCTCAAAGTAAGGATTTTTTTCCCTAATATCTAACCTAAATCTAACCACTCTCAGTTTGAAGACATTCCCTCTTGTCCTATTACATGAACTTGTGAGGAATCCCTCTCCATGTTCCTGTAGTGTCCCTTCAGGGACTGAATACCTTTAGGTCTCATTCTGATTGCCAACAAATATTCTTTTTTTTCTCCCTAATGAACGTGTGGATATAGTTTTAGAATTGTATTGTGAATGGTCTCACAGCAATAGCCCCTAGAAGCTCTATCCATAATCTGTGTAAAGCACTGTGTTTATCCGTGCACACTGTAGGCAGAGCTGCAGGGGATGTGGAGGATGACGCTGGAGGATCTGTGCATTCCCTTACCAGGACATGTCAGCTGGAGTGAGCTACAGGCTCCCAGACCCATCACTGACTAGTTTTCAGTTTGCATGTTCCACTTTTCTATGTAATATTTTAGGTAGCTTGAAGACTGATGTTCCTTGAATTTGATGAATGCCTAAACAAGAATACTGCAATTACTATTGCACCATGCATGCATTTCCTTCCATATATTCTATACAGAGAAACAGAAGATGTTTCTTAACTCATGCTCTGCCCCTTATTTCCTTTTCTTTTTTTTTTTCTTTTCTCTTTTTAACTTGAAGAATCAATTTGTGGCTAATAAGGAATGCAAAAATTACAGTGCAAACAGCACTGTAAATAAAAAATAATGACTTGAGAGGTAGCAACTACTCTCAGCCAGTGGCAGATCAGCATAATCAATCAGCTGTTCTCAGTCTGATAGAGATGGATCTACTAGCAGGCACTTTTAATAATGTTTTAGGAAGGTGAGAGGACATATTAAGGTGTAATACAGTAAAAGCTGGATGAAATCTTCTGTTTCACTATGCAAAGAAGTTGTAGGTATGCATGAGTAGCAGCTTGGTAAGTATTCTTGTTCAGTGCTATTTCCTTAAGTTATTTTGTTTGCTTTAAAATATGTTTTAAAGTGGCAGCAAATTCTGTGCATTGGTGAAAAACACTTGGAACATTTTTCCAGATTATGAAGGAAGCAGATCAAGTTGTTTCCCTCCAGTGTCACCTTTAACTGAGAGAATAGATTTACAAAAATTTCCATAAATCTGTAAAACCAAGGCATGTGTGTAAGCTTCTGTATGTGCTCATTGCACAATTTTACCTGTATCCACCTTTAGCTTAGCAGACACTCTGAATTTGAGCTGGATACTTCTGGAGTCAGTGGTATTGGTTTCTGTGATACAAAATATACCATGTTTCTGTACTCAGATCTGTACCCATACCCTGTAAAGAGTTATGTAGATAGGAACAAATCAAATTCTATACCTACAATCTACAAAAAAAACCCCAAAAACAAACAAAAAAACCTGCCTAAAAATCTGCTTGAATGAAGACTCCAAATGTGGGGAGCATTGAGTATATGTGACTAAAAATACTTGACTTTGTCTGTCTCAGACTGGAACTGAAATGTATCCCAGACTAGACTTTCTGACCAAGAATTTAAAAAGCTAAAATTTGCACCTATGTTTGTGTTCCTATTCTGACACTAATATCTATGGTATGACTGTTTTTCATGTAGATTTTATCATTTATCAGTGTTGTAGTTGTTGTAACAGTGTTTTTTTCATGTCTTTTTCTTTTAAAAAGCATCCACTGTGAATCATCTGCTTTAAGTAAAATTAAAAACCATCAATATGCTTGTCTTTTTTTCCATGTTTTTTTCTGATTGTTATGGAACATTTGTGAAAATATTTTAAATCTTTATATTTTTTTCTATCCTGTAGACAGCTAATTTATTTCATCAATTCTATATGAATATTTTGCAAATCATCTATGCCTTACAAGAAGTTGGAACTTGTCATAAAAAAATTCTTCAGATGTCACAAAAGAAAAATTCGGAGATTAATTTCTGAAAGATCCAAAAGACTTATTTTTAAAACTATTGTGAAGCTAGCATCACTGTAGTCCAGACATTAAAACTGCTTACTTAGTACAAGTACTGTATCTGCTTTGAAATCTTAATTTCTTTTTCTTCAAACCTTTTAGAAATGTCCTAGTTGATTGGGTGATCTTCATTAGTGAAAAGAAATTACCTTAGACAGAGAACTTTAATGGGGTTTTGCTGTCACTAAGGGCTTAGTAAGTTCCTGTATCTGAAAAAGCTTTGCTTTAACATGGAGCAGTATTCTAAGATTACCGCCCACAGAGAGCTGAATAACCCATTTCACTGTGCATGATGATTTATCAGCATCTCTTTAGTCAATTGGGTAAGTTTTACTCCATTTGCATGGAGAGCATTTCATACTTAAAATGTATAGAATCATAAGTCATTGTCTATTTGTTCCAGTAGGTGCACCAAAATAATTTAATTAAATAAAGAACCTATGGAATTTCATGAACTCACATACCTGTGCAATAACACATTAAATAATGATGATGAAAAAGAAAATAATCACATAGCTTCTAACAAACATCTTGTAGTAAAATGTTTGTGTTTTCTTGAACTTGGTCTTTTTCATGTTCATGTTGTGGCACATCTATACATAAATGCTCTTACAGGGGACTTCAAAGCTGTTAGTAAGTCAAAAACTTATAGCCACAGTTCTCTCAATAGCATAAATTCAGCTGCAGAGGGAGCATTTCCAGTTCTAGTTACATGAGATATTCAGGAAGTTTTTCCTGCAAGACAGTACAAAACCTAATGAATATTTTAAGATGTCATGTAAATAGGAAATAGGATATGAAAATTATCTTTGTGGATGCAGACAAATGGCAGACCACAACATATGTAGCTGCAGTGGTGATGATATTTCTGAAAGCACTGAAACCTAATGGAGGCAGAAGGTCACGAAGAAACTTCAAAGAGAATGTGCTGAATCTGAAGATATCTTTACTGTGGGCATAGGAAGGAACCTGTTAGCATGATTTAATTCACAGCCAGACTAAGCAATTGGGTGTTAGGTCAGGTGTTGGCTGTTTGCTGCTGACTAGGAAATTTTGTTCTGAATTAAAAAAAACTCAAACTTAAGGAAATGTTGAGGATGTCAGCAGAATTCAAAAGATCTATTATGCTCAGTGATTTTTTTTGACACTATCCACTCACATTTCTGTGACGGTAAAGACAACATAGTTATATTATAATAAAGTTTGGTAAAAGGGTTTATTGCTACAAGAGAAAAAAGAAAATCTCTAAAAAGGAATGACAGTGTTATGTATCAGGAAACCAGACCACTTTAATATCATACACTATAATAAATTGCCCAAACTGATAGTTTAAAAGTAAAGATAGACATTCCCACAAATACAGTTCCTCTTTAAGGAAACATTTAAAAAGCTGGTTGATTTTCACCTGGTTTACAAAATCCCTAGGAGATTTTGATGTTTAGGTATATTCTGCAGAGTCCAGAAATGCATTTAAAAACCTGTGTTTAAGATCAGGCACTGGCAAATGTCTATTTGAGAAGATTCTGCTACATTGCTTCTGCACAAAGTGGTCCATGGTGATTAAGAGAAGAAAATAGAGTGACATTCAATGATTCCTGGGTCACTGTGCCCTGTAAAGATAGTTTGCAATTTGTTTTCTAAGATTTTTATTCTCTACATTAGGGAATGCAAGGAATATTTTTTTTTCCCTTTTTAGTCAGAAATTATTCTTTGCATCAGATAAACTTGAACAGAAATTAAGTAGTATTTTGTTCTACACTTGGTGCACCAAGGGTTTAGAATTCTAAATTCACCTTGATCTTAGTTCTAGATTAATCTGTATCTTATCAGCTCCTTAAAACTGCTGCTTCATCTCTATTAAAAAATAGAAAAAAAAATCTCATGTACAGTTTTGTTGAATATTGTCTAGATTTGAAAATTCATGTAGTATGGTGTACACATTAAAAATTCCTTTCTACAGCTACGCCTGAATATAAGCTCTGGCAGCTTTCTTGAAAGATTATTCACTGCCACTTCTTATCTTTCAGAAGTGACGTTATCATCCACTGTAAATGTCAGTTAGCCTTTTGAAAGTAGGTCTAACTCCCAATCTGATCACAGATAAAAATTGTTGTTAATAGTCCTGATAATTGACTGGACTACAACAAATTTTCTAATATAACTTGAATACTGTGTATTATCAAGGTGTGGAAGAGAGGACTGCTTATCATATTAACATACTTTGTATACTTAAATCTATAAATGGATTGTATTAAATAGTTACGAGATATAAAAGATATTAGTTTAAATGTCTTCTTAGATGTTGGTCAAGACCAGAGACAGTTGCCAAACTATTTTTGTGACAGTGAGTTTCAGATCTACAACTCCAGTCTACCTTTTGAGAGACCCTCATATCTCTAAAATGTCATCACTGAAAAAACTATCACCTGGAAATACATAAATGTCCTGAAAGAAATATATTTTAAATCCTGCAAAAGCAGGACAAACAACTACTGTATTGATTTTTTTTCTATTAGCTTATGAAAAAGAAGCCAGGTTAGAGCAAGATCCCTGTTAAGCTCCACTCAGATTTCAAGAATCAATTTCAGAGGTCAGATTCAAGACATGAGTGTAAAATTTATCCACACTTTTATTGGAAAAGAAAAGAAAAAAAGATTTAGCTGTGTTTAGATCCAGAAAATTTTTGAATTTATTTGTTTCTGTGCTAGTATCTTGTATCTATGCTAGACCACACCCCACCCATCCCACTCAGAGTTGTTAATGTATGCCAACTAAAAATGCTACTAAAAATGACACACTGTACTGTCCAGCTCAATGATTTCTACGTAAGGTTTCACTCCTCATATATTTGGGGTTCAAACTGATGAGAAATCTCATATGACTAGATATGAAAGAATCTCCTTCTGTTCTGTAATGTCTTTTCACATACCATTATTAGCAACTAGAGTACAAACGATAGTAGGGAAAAATACTTATTGACATGTTGATCAATGCTAGTGCCATAAAAAGATTTACAGGCCGGCAGAAGTGAGAGTTAAATAATTTCAGCAAATGGTTTTTTAGTTGCAGACCTTACCCTTAGGACAGAGACTTAGAGGAGTGAGTTTAAGCAGATCAAAAAAGGCTTTGTCAAAAAGGTAATAGACTCTGAACCTCTCTCAGCTAAACTTCATGCTGTTTCTGAGGATAATTTTTCTGGGGTATAAAAATATATCGCTTGGCAATCTGATAAAGTCACAGGACTATATTTAAGTTGATGAAAGAAAGACACAGGAGGAAGGCAAGACTATATGAAATACCCATAGTGCACCCAAGGTCTAAGTGAAGGTTGTTGCTTTATTTACTTTTCATTTTTACAAAAACATGAGATTTAATAATATAACATTAATTTTAGGAAAAAAAGTTGAGGTTATATTTGATGATTTCACTGAAATGAAGAGTTAATAATAGGAAAGGGCAGATTCTGATCAAGTCTAATAACCATATATTTAGATCCCACACACTTTACTTGTCCTCACCTGGGCAAAAACTGGAGCTCAGTTAGAATAATTCTTTGAAATAGTTTCTAACTCATTGAGTAAGTCCTAAAGGAAGCACTAAAGCTGTATTTTTTGAAGGTTCATTCCTGCAAATATATATAATCTTACATATTTATGAACCTGTGCATTTTTAACAGATCAACAGAAAAGAAAGCTCTAAGGCAAAATACAGTTCCCTTCCCCTGTTATCCCTGAGAAGAGACTGTTCTCTTTCTGTGACACATTAACAGAAATACATAGTGCTTCAGAAATACACACTGCTTCTGCCAAAATGACATGTTCTTTTTTTTTCCTCAAATAGACATTACTTATAATAAGTTCTTCAAGTTCTGCTTTCTGAGTCTTTTTTGAGAGGTCAGAATGACTTCAAATAACATAAAGGAGTAATAGTGAATAAAAAGAAAAAAGTATTACACATACAGTCTTATATCCACATAAGGTGTACTAGAATCAGTAGAAAAAAATTAATAGGAACTGTACGAACCCAACCAGAAAAAGGGACAGAAAATATTCAATTTTAAGATTTAGACTAATATTTTACAAAAGAGAAGTCATAGCACTGTAGCTAGAAATAAGCTACAGTAATGACGGCTTCTATAATAGTTCATATTGAAGTCAATAATTCTAAAGTTCAAATTTTTAAAGTAATCTTTTGCAGTTTTCTTTTTGTCTAGCTAGCAGCTAACTCACTACTGCCATGATACGGCTGGGCATGAAAAAAGTTATAATTTTTAATGGTATCTATTTTTTGGATAGTGACAAACTTCATGTACACACTGAAAGGTAAAAGGAATGTTAAGTTGTAACTCAAAGAATCATAAACTATCTGAATTAGGAGGGAAATGCAAGGATCATCAAAGTCCAACTCTGGGCCCTGCATAGAACCATCTCCAGGAGTCACACCATGTGTCTGGCAGCATTGTCCAAACACTTGTTAAACCCTGTCAGGCTGGTGCTGTGACCACTGCCTTGGGGAGCCTGTTCCAGTGCCCAACCACCATACACTCATCATACAACTTTCCTTTGAGGCCTTTCACCCCTTTTTTTGGCCCTCCTTTGGATATTGCTTAATACCTTATTGTCTTTTTTATATTGTGGTGGCTTGAACTGCGCAAAATACTTGAGGTGAAGCTGCCCCAGTGCATAGCAGATGGGGACAGTCCCCTCCCTTGCACGACTGGCAATGCTGTGCCTGATGTCCCCCAGGACACAGTTGCCATCCTGCCTGCCAGAGAATTGCTAAGTCATATTTAACTTGTCAACACCCAGGAACCCCAGGCTGTTCTTTGTGGCACTGCTCTACAGAGCCCATTAACTAGTCTGTGCATACATCCAACGGTGCTCTGTCCCAATGGTGCTCTGTCCCAAGTGCAGTATGTGCAAATTTCCTTTCTTAAACTTCATAGGGTTGATGATTGCCCAGTCATCTAATTTGTCTTGATCTCTCCGCAGGGCTTCTTTGTCTTCAAGGCAAAGGAGTTCACAATTCTTCATATTTTAGTGCCATCAGTAAACTTAGTGTTTCTCTAAGTCCTACATCCAAATAATTTACGAAGGTGTGGAGCCCCACTAGTGACGGGTCACCAGTCAGATATCATCCCATTCACTGTGACCCCTTCAGTCCAACTTGAAAACAAGTTTCTCACCCAGCACATGATGTGTTTATGCAGCTCTTTACTGGACATTCTGACAGAAGGATACTGTGAGAGAAGGAAAGCTTTATTGAAATCCTAAAAGATTACATCAAATGGTTTCTCTTATCAACTGGGTGGGTTACTTTGTTGTGAAAAGAAAATTAAGCTCAACAAACAGGATTTTCCCATCATGAAGGTGCTCTGATGACTGTGTTGTTGTTCAGGTTTCTAACTCTCAGAAAAATTGTCTCCATCATTTTACCAGACACTGAAGTGAGACAGGCAGGCCTTTAGTTTCCAGCATCATCCTTCCCGTTCTTGAAATCTGGGACAATGTTCCAGTCAACTGGAACCTCTTCAGATTCCCAAGGCTGTTCAGAAATCATAGAGAGGCTTCAAAATGACATCAGCCAGCTTGTTGGATATACTCTTGCATGAATCCTACTAGGACCCTTAACTTACAGGAATCCAGCTTGAGAAGCAGTTCCTGCACAACTTCAGGGTGCACTGGGGGTTTATCAGTCTGGTCCTTCAGCTCAGAGCACTGAGAGCCCTTTATTCCTTCGTAAGTGTTGAAGAACAAAACAAAGAAGGCATTACACTTCTCTGCCTTGTCTGTCTTGTTTGTGAGGTGGCCACCACCATCAACATACCAATGTTATTTCTGGACTGCCTTTTACTAATGACATGTAAAAAGTGATTTTTATTGTCCCCCTTCTGCTGAGGAATTCAAGCTGTTTGAAATTAATGAATGAAGAATAAAAAATTACTTAATCTCAGACAGTCAGCACTTGTATATGTCACACAAATTTTTAAGCCATATGGTAGCACTTAAGTGTTGAATCTAGAATTAAGTGAATCCCTTCATATGTGTTTCAGAAATTGCTTCTGCATCTTTTCAAATTAGTTTGATGTATTCTCTAAATTATCTTTAGATCTGCATAATGGGTATTTCAGTAATATTTGCAATTCACTGCTTCTTGCTTAACTCTACATTGCCTGTGGGTATCTGAGCAAAAATGTTTTGGGGGCTGTAACACAATAATTTTTTCAGTACCTCAAGGGTGTGTTAAGAATTTGGATAATGTTTTAATACAAAACCACTGATACTGTGGGTCTGTCATTGAGTAAGATACTGATTAATATAACAGAGCTTCCTGGTAGATTTGTCTGGAATATACTTTTAGGTGTGTCTGAATGTTTTTAGTGCTTTTAATTCTTTTGAAAAATAAATGTGTAGGAAGTCTTGGCTACATGCATCTTAAAATTTTATCCTCTGAGTCTAGGCATGTCTAAATTTTCTTTAGCAAATCTCTTTGACTTTTCACTGATCAGTAGATGTGACAGTCTCTTATGTTGATACCAGGATCATACAACTGTTTTCTAGATTTTTTTTCCATGTCACTCCCTCCTGGGGCCATCAGCTCCTGCCCCAGTGATGATGGAGCCCTGCTCTCCCTGTCTCTGAGCACCACTGAGCTGTGCCCACCTGCAGGCACTGGTTTCCTACAGTTCCCATATTATGTCAGTTGCCATCAGGCAGGTGATTTGAAAAGCTTCAAGTATTTTGTAGAGTGTTAGACTCCCATGCTTAGGAAATGGAAATAATCCCCATAACAATACAATCATGAGTCTAGAGGGATATTCAGATAACAAAATATCAGATAAAAGTAGTGCATCTAAGTGTATAATAAATCTGCCCAAATTCTACCTATTGTACTTAATAGATTTTTGCAGAGTATGATAGAAACATAGTAACCTAAATTTAAGTGAGTTGAAATCCATGCTTGAACTCAAGAAGGGATTCAATTACTAAACAGCTCTATCTGGCAGTGGCATTAAGGCACACATGCTGTTTGCAACAACAAAACATTTTTAAGTATTATTGGAGATCTGCTGAGGGTAGAGGCAATCAACACTGGATCAGATTTCTGCAAGCCATTTTTTTCTGAAACAATGAGTGGGATGAATTTACTCTGGAATATGCCCTGTTTGGATACAGAAGAGTAATTTGAGCATCTCGTAACAGACCAATGGACTAATCCAGTTTGTAAATGCTCTGTGGGTCTGATCAGTATTCCAGGTTTAATCATAGTTTATTTGTCAGAAGAAACAGACCCTTGGATTACCCAAAACTGAAGTTACCAGCCTAAATTGTTTAAATCTAAGAAGAATGTGGGAAAGAGCAGTAAAATAGCATTTCTTCATTCAGTCACTAAGAAAATTTACACACATGCAGAACTTCAAAACTGCATAACATAGCCTACAGGACTGATTAATAAATTTAATTAAACTGACACATGGCTCATTCCTCCCAATTACATATTTATCTTCAAAAAATACATCAAATCAACAGGAGTCTTTGCTATGCACATGTCTAAATCTCTGACTTGCTTTCCTTTTTAAATAGGAGGACAGCCTGGAATCTGAACACACAAACAAGCTTCTGGGGCTGCCACTCTGAATGGACAAGTACCAGCAAAATTTGCAAGGAAAGTTTACAACATGACCACCTACTTTAAAAAATTTCAAGCCAGTATTATCTGATTACAAATCCACTAAGCTCATGTAGATTTTAAAAATAACAGAAATTATTTGCTAAATAGCAGAGAGAGAGAAAAGGACAAACTCCTGTGAGCATACAGGTATCATTTTTAATAAAGTTGATGCACCACATTTTGTAAATGATTTTACACACCTTTACATATAATTCATAATAATTCAGTCAGTGTCTTTAGAAAAAGCTGTAAGGCAATGAAGGGAATATCTAAGTAAAAGAGTAATATCTAACTTAGCTACAAGGACCAATCCTCAAAAGAATTAAAAAAAGTTACGTTGAAAACTGAGAAGGATATGTTGTATAACAATATTATATTAAATGTCCATTTGGCTTTTAAAAAAAATTATTATTTATGTGTAAAATCCATGGGGTACACAGAACAGACAATTTACTCTGACAAGTAAAACCCCCTAGTGCTTGAATGTGATAAGGGAGTTCCTGTAATAGAGTCCTTCTGCAGAATGTTTCACTTGCTGTTTTGAAACCATGAGAATGGCTGTTACTGCATTATCCATCCAGCAACTACTATAGCTTATGGCAGAAACCATTCAGTTTAATGACTTAAATGAGTTAGTTTTATTTCATTAATTCTTCTACATTGAAAAAACTTATATGAAATGTGGTAGTTCTTAAAAGGCTTCATAGCGCTTACACGATTCATATAACATGAAACATATCATATTTTGAGATGCTATTTTAGCATTGGAAAATTAAACTGTTACATTATTGTGATGTAAGTAACCTGAATTCTCTCAGCATCTGGCTCAGGAGCATGGAAGACTGAGCTGAGAGCCATAATCATGACACTTAGTACTGCTTATGAAGGAATAGTAAAAGGAAAAATAGATTTTGCAGGAAAAGCACTTCAAATACTAGGAGCTATCTTCCAGAATTTACTCTTTCAGAGTGTCCTTCCCATACTGTATTCCTCTAGTATGTCCTAGCTTTCTGGCACCTTACATCAAATCATGTAATATGAAAATTTGTTATGTTCACAATGTTCGACAGAAAGAGAACAATGTGATTTCCTTCTGAAATGGAGGAAGAGATTATATAGAAGAAAGATCTTGCAGAGAGTTCTTACCAAAACTTAATTCTAATGTATGAGATCTTCATATTCCCTGCACTTTCTGAAATCTCTGATCTGGATTCCCTCGGCTCCTACAAAGAGGTCAGACTTTCAGAGGTGTTTGAATGAACTCAAGAGGTACAGTTTTCACATATGGCAATTTCATTATTTACTAGGCCAGTAGCACTATTGTGGAATTTACTGCTGACTAGAGTATAAAAGTTATAAATTAAGTCCATTTTCCTTGTATTTTTTCTTTTTTTTTCCTTAAATTCTGCATGAGATCATGATGTAGAAATGTTGAAAAGCCAGGTGAAATGTACCTCTAATTTTTGAAAAATGAACACAATGAACAGACACTCTGTTCATCTTCTTTGTGATGTTCATGACTTCATATATTCAATATCCTCTCTTTCTCTCTCTCTCTCATGCTCTGCTTTTTGCATTTCAAATTTGTAGATTCTTAGTTCCAAGTTCCTTCAGATCCTTGTTGATGATACCTTTCCTCCTCTCTGAAGATTTATTTAATTACATCAATTTTCAAACAAAAGGAGAAAAGAACTGTACAAAGAGCTGTAAAAAGCTTATAGATCCATATGCAATATTAATTTGCAGTTGCATTTCTTTCCTTTGCTATCTGTAATTTTTTCCTAACAAATTTTACTATTCAGCTGAATTTTTTGTTATTACTGAACACTAGATATCTTTCAGAGAATCAAATGTACTTTTAGGATCTTCTCCCTGAATAGCATAGTCAGTTACGAGGCCACGGCTGTATAAGGATTTTATTTTATTCTTTTTGTGTGTAGCTATAATTACAAAAAAATTATCTATCCTGAATTTCAGTGCTAATGGTTGAATTTAATCAGGCTGTTACATGAAACCAAAAATTCAAATGTTTTGCACTGGAACAAAGTTCTTAGTGTCATCTTTTTTCCACATGAGTGAAAAAGAAAATCAGTCAAACAACTTTCTCTGTAGATACTGTGTATAGCACATAGATCATAAAAAAAAGGAAAAAATAGTATTGTATAGAGCAAAACAAAAAGAGCCTGAGAGAGCTGCAAAAACACTTTCACTCTGGAAGTGATTATTTTTCATTATTCAGTTAATTACATAGAAAAAGATATTCTTTTTCTTAAAATTGATTTATAATCAAGTATAACATCACTTCTTATATTTTCAGTACCATGTCACAGGGAATTATAGTCTTTAGAAATACATTAATGGCAATCAATGTCAGCTAAGCTTTATTTTTTTTCCCCATCTTCTAGTTTTGCCTAATTAAATCTGGGTGACACGACAAAGAAATTTCCCCAAGGGCTTCCTGGTGTCACTTTTCTATCTGTCAGCATAATTTCATTGTACTGTGCAGTTCATCTTCAGAAAGTAAACAAGGCACAAGTAGATAGTGACCTCAAATCTATCCAAACCACCAACCCATACCAGTGAAGGCAGAAAAAGGAAATAAAAAATCTTAGCTGGTATAAATCTGGCAGTCTATGCAGAGTTATCTGTTACTGGCATTAATGTACCAGGATGATGAGAACTGGACAACAATAGGATTTTGTCCTCCTGGTCTTTACAGCTCTTGTATCCTAGACTGACTTTAGTTTGTCATTCTAATTAAAATAATGAATAATTTTATCGAGTCACTGGAGCTACAGGATCGCTGCAGAATTCTAAATAATAGTTAATCTCTGGAGTCATCAGTTTGGCTTAAGGATGCCATCTAATATGTATTAATGAATTGATTAACCAAAAGTGGTAGCATGAAGTATTTGAAGGTGTATGTTCATTATTTTCAGTGACTTATGTGTAAATCCTTTGATGTCTAGAAAGTAATGGTCTGTCTGAGGGAGGGAAGGCTTTTCAAAAACGTGCTGAACCAGGAACTGGACAGGTTTCTTTAAGTGTTTTATTTGTGAGCTGTAATTCCCAAATAGTTTTTCTATATTAACATGACTTCATAATATTGTTGGAAATTTCCTGGATGTCTAGGTGGAGGCTTCAGTTGTTTTAAATTATTTTGGTTTTGTTTTTTTTATTAGGAAAGACTGCTCAGAAACTGATCCTGGCCAGCTTGTCTGTCACTCAAGATTTGGCAGAATGGTTATTGTGCTTGTCTTCAAAAGGAATCAGACTTTCTGATGTGTGCTTTAGATGAAAATGGATAAACTGCTAGTCAATGAAGACATAATCAAATTGCCTCTATGTGTTAAATATTAAAAAAATATCTGCTGTCTGGGTCCATATGAGGATTTGCATGAGATTTAAGTATCTGACTTTCTGTACATATCTTTCTGATCCAAAACTGCTTCATGCCAAGCCTGCTAGCTAGACTGACCACGTAAACATTTATTGGTGCAAAACAGAGAGATTTTTAATATGAGAATCTTAGTGTGCCAAAACCATTTTACAACTAGTGCAGCATAATAGGTCTGCTTCTACTGTAATATCTACATCCCTTTCCTTTGCAAGCCTTGTCTGCCAACTCAGATCTGTCCTGATTTCTCAGACACTAATAAAACAGGCTTTTGATGACACAGTGAAAAGAGCCAAGTGGAGACACAAGCAATAGGAAAGACTACAGAAGCATCCAGCAAAGTCTTTTTCACATTCAGATTTGTGCTTTGTTCTGGACTAGTGATCTATTTGGAACAAAATGTGCCACAGCTAAAGAAGCACTTGGACTTACAGTTCCAGAACCTGCAATCCAGTTTCCTGGTTGGAGTATGGTTAGTTGAACCTATCTTATCCAGTAGAGCACCCTGTTATGTCATTTTTTTCATAAATCCATTCAGATTCATATTGGCAAGATAATTTTACTTTTCATTAAGTAATTACAGTGTGATTTCCAGGTTCAATTTCTTGTTTTAATGGTAGATTATGTATTTACTCAAAGATCACCATGTATGTATCCTTCTGTGATAAATAAATAAATGTATAAATAAATAAATGAAGGGGAAAGAATAAGGCATAGAATTAAAATCTTCTATGTTCCTGCAGTGTTTGGAAGAAATGAGTCACCCTTTAGAAGAAGGAGTTGAGATATCAATCACAGTCCTGTTCTAAAGGGTATGAATTCTGAGAACAGATGGAGCATACTGGAAGGTGTACTCTTAAGCCCAAGAGCTCTCTTTTCTGACTAACTGTCTAAAAGTTATTTGGTCATCCCAATCAACCTTTATATTCAAAAGAGAGAAATTGTCATCCTTGGGGGGTAAAAAAAACTGAGATAGGACAGGTGAATTATTCTTTGAACATATTTACCTCTTCCCAGTGATTAGAGAGGGTGAATAGCTTGAGTATAATGCAAGTGAAATCCATCTCTACTGCATGCAGGATCTTTTTTTCCTTTCTTAAACAATTAACTTTTTTAAAATTATTATTCTGGTTGTATCAGAACAAACCACGCTGCACTAGACAATGAAATGTCTAAAAATAAGGCATGTAGTAATATAGATATTGAAATGATTTTAAGAAAAACAGGGTAACTTAGAAGGAAAGAAGGTAGGTATGAAATTTTCACAGAGATGGAAAACCTTCTGGAAAGGCATTTTTATTTCCTTGTTTGTGTTGTTTTGTTTTGTTTTGTCTGGTCATGAGGACCATTAAGGATTTGAAGAACTAGAAAAAGAAATTACAGAGCTCAGTTTGGCTTCATGCAATTAGCACTACTACCTCCAAAGTAGGGTATATTTGTTCTCAAAAATAAAAATGTGGAAAAAATAGAGCTTTTGAGTGCTTTGGATTTATTTTCTGAAGAAGAGGTACTTTAGTTAGCACCTTGATAGGAACGTACATAATAGAGAGTGAGAGAGAGAAAGCACATGCACAAAAAGTTTAAACTATAATAATCTGTTTTCATTTAATTTCTAATATTTATAACTAAATTATAAAATTGTACCTAAGTTTTAGCTCTGTTTATATGGAAAACACGTTCAGTTAAAAAGGAAATTTATAATGACTGTTTATATTTGAAGTAATAAAGACTTGCTTGGCTTTCAGTATGACATCTGGCTGGTTATTCCTACCTTTGTTATGTTTGGTGGAAAGAAGAGTAGAGGAGATGAGAAAACTAGCTAACTACTTTGTTTAAATCCAATTTTTACTAGCAGGAGAAAGTGCACAAGCAAAGATGATCTGCGTGTAAGAGGGTATACAACATGAAATAGTTAAGACAAAAGCTGTTCATTTCTTTCTTCCCAGACACAGAAATTAATTTCATATGGCAACATTTCCCTCCACTCTTTACAGGTCAGACTATAGTGACTGAAGATATAAGCCAAAAATTTTTGGTTTGTTTATGTGTTTGTTTTGCTTGTTTATTTGTTTGTTGTTTTTTTTTTTGAGTAGTCATTGTGGTGCTATGTTTTGGATTTCTGACTTAAAGTGTTGTAACACATAGGTTTTGACTATTGCAAAATAGGTTGGTTCCTATCCCTCTCCCATTCCATTGGATTTATGGGGAGAAGACAGCAAGCAAGAATGGATGCTTCACAGCTGGCAATGGTCAACCTATCACACAGTGGAGATATTTCTTGCTGATAAATGATGCTGTGGAAGTAGCCAAAGCAGAATTCTTTCAGGTAATTCAGGTAATATGTATTGTTCCTTTGTATTGAATGGGAGAAATAGAAAATAACCTATTCCAGATTTCCAGTATGAGATGGACCACCCTCTCAAAATGCATTTCTTACTGTTGGTCAGTTTAATTCCATGCTTTAAGTCAGTAGTTGAGGTCTAATCTAAGCTTTTCTTAATGAAGGTTCAACTAAGCAAGAAGCTGAAATATAAGCAATTTATCATGGCGAGAAGAACAAAATAACTAATTGGGGGATGATTTGGATAGACTTGGAGAACTGAAAGGCTGACAACATTATTGTACAACAGAAGAAAGTTCCATTTAGGGAATATTTACCTTGGAATTGGCAGGAAACACATGTATTTCTTTGTTTCCTACTATATGACAGCCAGACCAATGCTTGGAGAGATTATAATATCCACCTGTGGATGGAACATAAATTTATATTTTAAGAAGTTGAATATAGATTAATGTGCTCATTCAAATCAGATATTATAGTCACAAGAGTAGAATGGGATAAAAACATGTGCGTAGAAACAAATTACTCTGGTGGGAAGAAACTGTGAATCACAGGTGAGGTGACATAAAATGAAATAAATTTGAGCCAAAGACTTCTGTAAGAGATAAGAACTATTATCTAATCCAGCAAAACAGAATTCTCAGCAGATAAATGTGCTGGAATGTTATGGGAGAGCTTTAATAACCAACATACAAAGAGTTCTGTGGAAAAGGTAAGTATCAAGAAGGCTGTAAGTGAAAAACAAAGAACAACAAGAAGTCATAAGGGATTTGAAAAAGGCCAAACAGCTTATTTAACAGATTTTAATAAACAGAATCAATTAATAACATAACAGTATGTAGGATGTAATTAAAATTGTATTCCATATATTTCCTTAAATATTTGATGTTTCCTGGTCAGGCATAGCATCTGTAATATATTAGTGGCAAGATCAGATGTTAAAATTAAAATTAGCTTATGTTCATTAAGATTGTACCTTTTAAAATATGCCTATAATTATTTTAATAAGATGATATGGAGGAAAATCTATTTCAGAACCTTGCCTATATTAAAATTAAAATGAAGTCAACAGCTGTAGGCTTAGCATGAAATATATAGTTCAGCATGCTAATTTAATTTTAATTGCTGTTGCTAAACAAATGTTAATTATAGAGCAGGAGAATAATATTGTGGAAAAGGACACCAAAGCTCTGTAAACAGATCCATACTTAAATATTTCAAACAGGTAGATGAAATGTCAGAGTTGTACAGAAATTAAGGCACATCTTAAAGTTATGTTATTTGTGATGTGTCTGGGAGTACTAAAAATACGTGCCATAGCAGAATGTATCTATTATGAGTGGAAGCAATACATAGCAGACAACTTTTTCATCTGAACCATTCTGACTAGCTTCATGGGCAATGTTCTATGCTCTTTGCCTTCTAAATGCAATTGAACGGTCCTTTCTTTCCTCTGAATTCCCTCATCAATCCTGTATAATAACATCTGCCAATGCACTCTTCCATTTCAGCCATTCTCATATGGAATCAGTGACACAGTAAACAGACTTCACTTCTTGACTTCTGAGTACTTGGCCATACAAATAATAAAATTACTTCACTGTTTCAGACAAAATGCTTATGTTCTTTAGATATCTAGTGCAGAGAAGCAACAGATGCTTAGGGAATTGTTTAAGGTATTTACTGGAAAATGCTAATTTCATCACAGTCCTGCACTCTAATTTAGCATATCACCTTAATGAGTAGAATATGGAAAAGGAGTGAGCTGCTACTGCTTTATTTTCATTTTCCATGAAAATTCATAATGTTGGAGGTTTTTTTATATCCAGTGAGCCAAAATCTCCTCTCAAGTATGTATGTATTCATGGCTTTTTTACGGCAATGGAAATTGTTCATCTTTACATTCAAGTTGATTTTGTCACATTGATTTTTCTTGACATTTCGTGTAAGCCTATGGAGGAAAAAAAAGCAATAAATATAAACTTAAATGTGAGAAAACTTGTGGATTTATTGACAGTATGAAGTTTAGAAGTACTCAAAGTAATTTTCCATGTTAGCAATTATTTTTGAGAGAGAGTGGTCTTTGAATGTTATTTGACTTGCTGCTTTCATTTTTGAGGAAATAGAAGCCATGGAAACCTGCTTTTAAGATGACTGTGAAAGAAGTTGTCTTAGAGCTAGCTACAACATTCTAGCAACAACTTTGTCAGTTACATGAATGGCTTCCAAGATGGTTAGAGAAAAGTGAATTTCCTTTTGAGAGTACCAGTAAGTTTAAATCAAGAAGGCTGTGTTTTGTTTTCTGGTTTATTTTGTGTTTTTTGGTTTCTTTTTGTTTGGTGGTTTTTTGTTTAAATAATAAATGACCCTAAAATAAAACAGTACATTTTTAATTCAGTGATGTGAAGTATTTAGGAAATACTGTTATTAATGTCTCCGTGGTAGCACAAATTTTCTTCTATATTAATTATTTGTAAATATATATACTTATAATACATAGTATCTGTGAAATTTTTAATGAAAGCAGTTACATAATCAAGTATTGATTGTGCTTAATTTTGATTTTCCTTCAGAGATTTTACAGCAATGAGATGTTTTCTTCTTTCTGTAAAGGCTGAATACACAGAGAGGACTAGATCAAGTTATATGAGACAATTTCATTTTTCCTGTGAGAGTTCCCATTGTTTTCTTCTATTACTTTCACTTAGAATCATGGCATCAAGATTGGAAGAGACTTTAAAATCAAGTCCACACATCAACCTCTAACTCGCTAAGTGACATCATCTGTGTCCAGACATCTTTTGAACACCTCCAGGGATAGTGACTCCATCAACTCCCTGGGCCATCTATTCTAATGCCTGACCACCATTACATTAAAAATATTTTTTCTACTATCTAATCTGAATATCCCCTGGCTCAGTTTAAGGCCATTTCTTCCAGACCTCTCACTGCAGGCATGGTAGAAGAGATCAGCCTCCACCTGGCTATAACCTCCTGCGGGGTAGCTGTAAAAAGCAACGAGATCTCCCCTGATTACATGGGATTACAAGAAAAAGGATTTCTTCCTGTAATTTGAATAGTCAGGGAAAAAATTAAATTTTTTACCACAATGTTATCTCACTTCATTCTTGTTCTTAAGGATTATATATTCTGAAGCCTCACAAGGAGTTGAGGCTTTCTAGTTATACACTTAAATCCCTCACCGCTCATTATCTGTGTTGATTTTGACAGTCTTATTTTAGCCTGGTAATGTTATCACCGCTCCACCATTTGTATTAAATATTGCTGAAGTCCAAATTTCGTAACTTAAATTTTAATTTAAAAAATAATTATTTGTTAGTATTGAAAAGTTTTGTTGTTTATTAGTATTGTCAGTTACATAAGCACATAGCCAAAAGCATAACACTCTTACTAAGAAGTAGTATACCATGGGCCTTTGTTGCAAATGGAATTTACACTAGTTTCTTAAAACCAGTCTGCTTAATCTGATGGAAATCATGCTATGGACATCCTCTGTTTAAACTGAGAATGTTTTTTTTGCATTTAATTCTAGCGGAATGAAAATAGTATTTTTTTATTTCACAAGTGTCTGCTATGATACTTACAAATATTTAGGGTAAGACTATTTATTTACAATAGGACCAATCAACTCTACTGTATTTATGCTAGTCTTATGTCTGATCACAGAATCATCAAGTTTGGAAGACTCCTTCAAGATCCTCTAGTGCAACCGTCAACCCAGCACCACGATAGCCATATCCTCAAGTGCTGCATCCAGACACTTCTTGAATGCTTTTGGAGTTGGTGATCCACCACCTCCCTTGGGAACTTATTCTGATACCTAAACACACTTTCAGCAAGTTATTTTTTTTCCAGTATCTAATCTGAACCTCCCCTGATGCACCCAAAGACCATTTCCCCTGATGTTTGTTTGCTCAGCCTGAATAAGAGCAGCCTACAGCTTTCTCATGAGGGAGAGCAGAGGGGTAGACAATGTCCTATTCTCTGTTGTGTCCAATGACAGGACCTGAGGGAATGGCCTGAAATTGTGTTAGGGGAGGTTTAGGTCCGATATTAAAAAAAATTTCTTCACTTAGAGGATGGTTGGGTACTGGAACAGGCTCCCCAGGGAAGGGGTCACAGCACCAGCCTGACAGAGTTCATTTAGACAACGGTCTCAGGCACATGGTGTTACTCTTGGGGTGTCCTTTGCAGGACCAGAATCAGGACTTTATGACCCTTGCCGGTCCCTTCCAACTCAGGATATTCTATGATTCAATAATTTTTCTCAATTGTGTCTTAAGTTTTTTTAGTTTTTCTCCACTGGTTTCAATTTAAAATTTTCCAGATAATTCAAACACATTAATTATGTTTTACAGCATCCCTTTGAGGTACATAAAGATCACATAGAAATAATGTAGTGTGTTACTGAAATTCAACCTACCATAATGTGATACTTGCAGCTGAATAAATAAGGTATGCAAAATAATTTTTTTACAATTCCAGGAAGAAAATAAAGAGAAGTTGTATTGAATAGAACTCCCAGAGGGGTATTAGGCATATAGCTTACAATTTAGTCAATTAGAATTCAATTAGCATAGTGTCATTGCTATAAAGAAATGTTACAGATATATGACAGTCGCCTGGTATTATATTCATTGACTGAACATAACAGCCCAAAACTCAGGTGAATCCTGCCAGGTGTTATTAGTATAGTTCCTATGGCACTTTTTGTAAGATCTTTTTCTGCTAATGGATGCAATAATGTTTGTGATGCTATTTTGCTCATCCTTGTTTATCTGCATCCCAAAAACTGATTGACTTTGTTCAGGCACTCTATTTGCCGGTGTTGTGTGGATGTCCTGGATACCTTAGATGTCTGAAATTAGTCTAGGCATCTAGGCTTATGCAAATGCAACAAGCATGAAAGATTTCAAAAGGACTTCAGAGTACAGATGCCCAGAGTGGGATTTGTCTCCAAATTAAGAAGATTATACACAAGTATTTATATTCAAATTATAAGTCTAAGGTCTTGTAGTGAATGGAAGTCAGTGACTTAATTAACTTGCCCAAACACAGGCATCCAATACCCTGTGATGGGCCCCAGGAGATCCTCCTGACTGTTCTCTTACCTTATATTCAGAACAGCCATGTCTTCTGTTGGTACTATTTTGTATTTGCCAGACATATCTCTGCATCTTTTTTTCTTCAGACTGTATGAACAGGCACTAAATGCCCAAATGAATGCAAGTAAATAAAATTCCTAATCAACATAGGGAATGAAATCTGAAGATGCATTTAGCTGACCAAATACGATGTCTACAATGTCTATAATCCGGAGTTTAGGTGGATTTGCAAAGTCTAAAGGAATTAAATTTACTAATATTAAGAAGTTTTCTATTGTGTCTTACCTGGAGGAGTGCGTGTCCTCCCTCCTGCTCATTAGTCATGGCAAGCACTTTTTGACTTTTTGTGAAAGTCACTGTTGCTTGATTCAATGTAGTGATAACAGAAGGCAATACTTGGTTGGCTTCTTTGCCATTTAGTGTTTATATAATTGGAATTCCTAAGGGAAGAAGGAATTTAGATACAACTTGAGGCAATCCTGATTTCACTACCAGGAAGTGACTGGTTTAGTGCAACCCACCCTGCAGGGTAGCACAGTCTAGCAGAGATTTGTCATATCTGTGTATGCAGTGTTTGGTCCTGGGGCTTCTTTTAACCCTTCTGGCCTTAGGTTACAATTCTTAATGTGTTGATGCTTTTTATCTTTTAAAAGTGCTTGAAAAAAATATGAGTATCTTCTAGCCTATCAGAATTAAGTTGATATAATATGAAACTGAAGGCATGCAATGAATTTGCGAAAGTGTGGCACAAGGGATATGTGTGGGCTTTTCAGGCTACAGTGTTCTGTAGGATACTGGGAGGTGGAAGGATACAGATGCTGTAGTTTTGTTTGACATCTGTTCCTCTTCTTGAGTCAATTCTTGAGTATCTTGTCCTTTGTACTATGCTTTGTTTTCACCCTAGAACGAACTACTTACTTCACCTAGGAAGAGAGATTGGTGGTGAGTTAATCCTAGGCATGGAAAATTGTAGGAGGAGGATGCAAGGAACCAGAATATTAAATTTTCCAGAAAGATTTAAAAAAAAATTATGACAAGTTTAATTGTTAAGTATAGTTTATTACAGGTTATGAGAATCATTATTCTAATAGTATATTTTTAATAAAAATTATGAAAGTGAATTTCTATCCAACGACAATGTACATTTTCCTTCATGCAATTTAGAAGAAAATATCAGTATTATTTGGTTTCGCCACCAGCAATTCTATTATCATTGCAATTTTCATATAAAAGTTATTGTGTTGACCAAATGTTAGCAAATCTAAATTCAGACATTTAAATGATGGACCTAAGTTAACATTCTAGTTAATCTGTCTGTTTTTCCTACAGAGGGTATTGGATTTTGATGGTAAGGTTTTGGTAAAAGGGTGGCTTCTCTGAGAAGATGCCAGAAGTTTCTCCTGTGTCTGATAGTGGTGGTCATACAGAACAAAAGGACAGCAAAAGGTAAGAAAGCCTACTGATAACAAGAAAAGACTTCAAATTTGGAAAAGACAGTGAGAGCTTAGAGATGTCAAAGAACAGAATTATGTCCTCATTAGCATATATCATGACATAGAAATTAATCAATTTTAATCTAATACAGGAAAAATACATTGGTGCTTCAGGGAAAAAGCCATCATAGATATGTAAAGGCCAGCTTAGTTTTTAAATTTTCTTTGCATTTGCTAATAACTTCTGGTCAGGAAATGACAATTATGGGAAAAAAAAAAAAGTTGTTGTTGGTTACCATCCTGCTCCAAAAATATTAGTGAATCTGTAGATTCAAAGGAATAATAATAAAAAAAAGAACTAGGATATTGAAACATATTTTTTGATAATTAAAAAAATCAGGAAGGAAAGTGATATAAAATGTATCTAAAATATACATAAATGTATATAAATGTGTATGCCTTTATTCATCAGAAAATGAGAAATCATGTGTGCAATAGAGGACAACTCAGAATGACTTAGAAAAACATGTGAAAAAAGGAGAACAAGAACAGCCATTCCAAGTTAAAAAATGGCAAAGATAGCACTAAAATCAGCTGCACATATGTGCTGATTAAGACACTAGAAAAGATGCCTTGACAATACTGTCATATAATCAGCCTGGAAAGCAGGAGATAAGAGCTAATACTTATGTGCACTAAGCTTTTATAATGATTTCAGACATGAAGAACATCTAAAGCCAGCTGTTTTGGGAGGATGATAAGAGTACAATCAATCAGAAAGTGAATCTTAAAGTCTTTTTACTGAAGAGTGTGGCTGATTTGATTGTTGTTTCTCTTGTTACAGAGAGAACACAGAATAGGCAACTATCAAACACAGACATCTCTGATGTTACGGACATGGGATGTAGCCCAACACTGATGTTTTTGCCAAGGCGATCTTTGGAACACGACAAATATATATTTGCTCTATTTCATACAGCAAAAATGCACTACTTCCTGCTATATGCTTAGATGAGTACTTGTGCTTCCCCTGTAGTATATCCCAGTTCCCTGTAACTCATCTAGTGGCTTCATTCAGAGGTTCAGAGTGAGGCTGAAATTAGGTCGACCTAATCCAATCTTCTAAAGGTGAGATTTAATGTAGAAAGCCTACAATTTTTAAGATTCTTTCTAAAAATGGTGATCAAATTTACAAAACAGAAAGATGTTTCTTGGGTTGTGAACATTGTCAATAAATCCTTCAAAAAGATGTCTTGTTCAGGTGCTCTAAAACCACATAAATGTGCAAATAGATAATGGAGAAAAAGCATAGGAAGGTGTCATTATCACTGCCACTGCTCTTCGTGAATATATAGTGGCTGCACATGTGAAAATGACTGAAAATGCATGTAGATTCTGTAAAGAATTATAAGAATTTCTAGACACAATGAAACCTGCTTTATATAGGCAGACGGTAAAACAATCTGCATAATTTATCCAAATAAAGATGAAAAAGTAATTTTGTTGCAAACCCTTGTGAAGTAGCTGAAGCCAATGAGTGAATCTAATGGTGTTACATTCTTGTCTTAATCAGCAAGTTTAATATATATTTATTACTTGGATGAAGAAAATACTGTAGCTAAAATGGTCATAAGTTTTGTCATTGACTGACCTGAGGAGTCAGAACCTGAGTGCTTAATTCATTCATGGCTGATAAAATAGTACAATAACTTTCTGAAAATATTTATTTCAAACTGTTAAAGGAAGGTCACAGTCTAGTTTTTAATGAGTGCATTCTATGACTTTTTCTTGTATATCTGTGTCCAAGATCCTAGGATAGTGATCTGAATTTCAAACTACTGCAATGTAATTAGAATCTTTAGTGACTTTGGAAAGTGGACTGTTTACCCAGAGGTCTTAAATAACTTTTTAAAAGTTTAAATGCAAGTATCCAATTTGGAGTCATGGTGAGAAACTATGATGAATGCTGTGCGTTACTCTTTCAACTTATTGAACTTACACCTCTTGAAAATTAATAAAAATCCAGTAACTTTGTTTATTGAGCTACTCTTTCACAGAAGCCAAACATATTCAGACAGTGAATATTAATTAAACCACAGCACTTCTAGGAATGCACAGGAAGATGATTAAGTGTGACTGTACACATCTGAAGAGTGAGTTTTGGTGTGCATTAAATTTCTGTTGGCCTGAAGCAACAGGTGAGTCACTCAATTGGATGGATCTGAGGTTTGGCTTAGAGTGAGTGATTAGGAATAAAAAGTATACATTTGTAGCATGTAGTAGATATGGAAAGGATATTTAAGCATGTTTTTCTTGTTCATGTGAAAATACTGATATTTTATGCATGTTTTTTTTGCTCCTGAACCCAAACAAAATGTGCCAGTTAGTGTTCATGCAACTTTGCTACAGTAGTGTATCTATGTAAGCAAAAAATATTTTGTGTAATTTATTATATGATGACTTTCTAGGCATTTTCCCTTTTTAAATACAAACATAAAGACTCTGCACTTAATTTTGGTTTGGATGTTTATGAATCCTGTAATTAAACTCTGTAGTTTAAAATACAGATAGCCTCCTGCCAAAGTAATTATTAGTCTATCAGGTACCTTGTATGCTGGCTTCTTTCTGGGTATTGGGAACATTGAGGTGTCCCTGTGGGGTATCAGGGCAGGAACCAGGGCCTGTCCCACTCCCCAGGGAGAAGCAAAGAAGCCAGGGTACACTGGGGCAGCCACAGCCCTGAGTTTTGGTCACCTCCTTGGGGACATGATCAGTTTAAGGCTGGGCTGGGACATGGGCAGGACTCTGGGGAGTTGGAAGATGGCCTTGCTTTAGTGTCACTGGGATGGCAGCTTCCACATGTGTAATGTAAAGAGCAATGTGTAGGAGTCCTACTGTTTCCATCTGTTTGCTAGACTCTTGTGAAAAGGAGATCCTTGGTGCCTGTTATCATTTTCACATACTTAGACTCCTCAGAATGTCTTAATGCAATAAATTGGTCAATAAATATATGAGGGTTTTTAATATTTTTAAATTGGCATATCTGATCTTTTAACACCATGGTGCCAAGACTCCAAAAAATGATAATATATGTGTTGTGCAGCGCAGTGATGGGTTTACATGAGTTCTGTAATGACTGCTCATAGTATGCTACCTTTGTTGTTGGTTCCAAACTATTATCTATAACATTAGTCATGTCCAAACATTCATTATTTCAGAAAAGGCATCTTTTTTTCTCCTGTTCAGTTTGTCCTGCTGCATTTAAGAAAGTCTGTCCTCTTGAAATGGTTTTTAGAGAGTGCTTTTTTACTCCTTAAAATATGTTTACAATTTTCTGAATACATCAGAGAAGATGATGGAGGTTTAATTCCTAATCAAAACATGAAAAATATGTTTTAAATATGGAAATACTCATATTTTTGTGATGAATGTCAATATGCATTCTAAATCGCTGTGCTTTTGACCAAATCTCTCAATTTCTTAGAGGAACAAAGAAAATCCTCATTAAGCATATTCATCAGTACTTTGCAACAATAAATAAAATAAGTTCTCTTGGTAATATCTCAATGTACTTTTAATTTTTTTTTTCATCTTTTTACTGAAGATTTCAGAAGGGGTGATTAAAAAGAAAAAAAGGAATAAAGTCAATTTCATTTTGTTTATTGATTATTGTGACAATATTTCCCCCCCTCTTTTTCTGGATCTAGTAGTATCGATGTGATTTTTTCTGCTATGGATCTGAGGGCTAAATATCTGTTGCATTTAAAATCAGATTATAAATCTTTTTCTAGAGCTGAAAAATAAATGACAACCTAGGGTTTACAACAGCTGCTGTGGTTGAATAAACCATGAACTTTATATTATCAGGTGAATATCTGTATGAAGGCTTCAGGCACATCTCAAAGCTGTAGGATATTAAAAAATAATTTTGTTTTTATTAACCACAGCATCCTACTGAATAAATTAAAAGTAACATTTTGTGGATGATACGAGAGATTTGTTGTACTTTAAGATATATAATAAATTTTTCTTAGATTAAAAAGGTTAATTGTTACCTATTTATCATTCATTTCATCTTTGTATGCATCTCTTATCCCATTAAAAATGAGAACTTAAATCCTCATTAGAGAATACTGGTGAACAGTGTTTCTGGGTTTTTATGGTTTTGTTTTTGCTTTCTGAAGGCACAGACACCTGTTTGTTTATTTTTCATAATTGTAATACACAAATAATGGGGAGAGTTGCACAAAAAGATAAAAAGGTTTGTTGAGTTGCTGAGAACACAGCAGAAATACTGAGGATTCCAGTTTCCATGTTTATTGATGAATGTGGGAATGGTAGTAAAGAGGTGAAGTGCTTATAAGAGGCAACTAAGAAAAAGTAATGTAAAGATTGAATATTTTCCAAAGATGAAATCCAGTATTAATTTAATAGAGCAATAAAATTTGATTTGAGGTACACATGCCAAAAAGTAAGGAATAATATATAAAAATCCGCAGGAGAAACAAAAGGGAAAATGAAACCGTGATTTAGATCATAGTTCATACCATTGCAAGAACTCTGTTTGGACCAGCTCTCCCCTCCCATCACCATAATCTTAATGTTCCTAATAGGATCCAACTAAGACCTGAAATTATTGTAAGTATTTAATAATTTGTTTAATATTTTGCTTGGTCTAGGAGAAAAAAAAAGAAGTGTATGAGCAGCAACATAAACACATCTATTTGAATTCCTTAAACAACTAACAAATTTATTCTGTACAAGATATCTATGGATAGAATATATGATTAGCCATGAACATTCTTTCAGTTTTCTTAGAAAGAAGGGGTAAAAGTGTTGCTCTAACAGGGACACCTGTCAACTACTTGTGGAATCCACAAATGGATGAATATTGGATTTTTTGATACTCTGCTAGAGTAAATGCATCTGTCAACAGCTTTGTGAGTTGCTGTGTAACTTGTGAAGCACAGGTGAAGGTCTATGAATATTTTTATAAATGTTTGTGCAAGTCCTGCCTTGGGGCTTGTCTCATAGGTACAAGGGATCTTTGTCATACTGAGCCATAGATACAGTGTTAGGTTCATGTCTGAAGCCATTTCTTCCCTCTACTTTTTGTTTTACCTATTTATTTTCTTTATAAATGAGATTTTTATCTTAAGCCACCAAAGGCAGCTTAAGCCACCATCATGCAAGCCCAGGTCAAGTTCTTGGGCTTTTTCCACACGTAAAACCAACCAGCAGTTGACACCTTACTTCCTATCACCTCCTTGGTCTCCTACTTCAAATGTGTTACATTAACTGTGAAATTGATGAGGGTTTTAAAACATTTATCTATCACTGTTTCATCTATTACCATTTCATTTCTGACTGATTTGCCTATGAATTAACCCAATCAACTAAACATGACAACAAATGTTAGATGATAAAAAAGACATCTATAATAGTAAAAAGAATAAGTTTTTAGAAAAGCCTTTTAAACACAGTGCTGGAAGGGCAAAAATTGGGAAAGTTAACAGCTTTAAAAATAAAGTAGGTTATGTTATGGAATTGGCCATATGGCATCCTGTCTGCAGGAAAATAACTGAATTTGGAATTGTCTGAATTCCTTTTGATTCTACACTCTGTTGTTTGATGTAGTTTTATAAAGACTTGTCAAGGCTTCAGATCCTTACAGAAATTCTCACATCCTACTCATGCGGACACATGCATAAATATTCTGGATCCATGGAGTTTTTTTCCCTAATATATAACTTATTAACATTTATTTAGTCTCTGTGGTATTCTGTTTCCCAGATTGCCTATCCTGGAGAGAAATATGTTGGTTTTATGGTTCAAACTTTATTCAGCCTTGGCACTTCCTTGGATCTCTGTGGGTTTTCCTTGAGCAGAGTGATAGTTTCTCTAATTCATAGTTCAGTGTAAAATATAATACATCTCAAGACTGTTACTACTCCTATTTCCTATGTAAGACAATTCTTCTTCATTACATTCTGTCCCAGCATCTCTTTTTTGGAGAGCCCTCATTTTATCTTCTGCCTCACTTTTATTGAGTAATATCTACTTGCAAAATTTTTCTATTGGTAAGAAATTCTCACAACTAATGAAAAGGTACATTTTTATATTCAAGTAAAAATATATTTTCTTTTTCTGTATATTTTTACATATAAATAAAATGCTTTGTGAAGTGAAGAATTTGTTTTGAATACAGTATATGTAAGGAAGATAAAAATTCTTCCAGGATACAGATAATATAATAGCTCACAGTTTGGAAAGACTTGCTAAATTATTTTTTATTTTTATCTTTTTCAGTCAAAACCTACAGTCCTTCTTAAATTTGTTGCAGTCTTATTAAAAATACCTTAATTTACAAATCTTATCAAACTAGAAAAATAGCCAGAACAATCTGGTGTCTAAACCAGAAAAATGATACAGGTTATAAAGCATTTAACTTCCTTAGTATATACTCAAGTTTTTCAGCAATTTCCCCTACAGTGTAGAAGAGAAGCAACAGATTGTTATCCATGGAGGGGGATGGTGCAGGTGACACCAATTATAATGTTCATATTCATCCTTTCCCTGTCAAGGATTGTCAAAAGTAGATACGGAAGGATTAGTGCAGACTCAGGCTTCTTAACAAACCTCGTAGAAAAGTAAACAAAAAGTTTAGCAAGAAGATGCATATTAGCAGTCATAGTTAATCCCCTTGGTCCTAAATCCCTGCTGAACTTGCTCATCAGCTTAAATGCAAATGAGTTGTGGAAATTCAGGCCCTGAAAACAGTGATTCTCTTCCAATGTATACCGACTGGAGGTACTCCTTGCTGTAAAATTCCCTACTTAGTAAAACCATCCCAGAAAATTACTTGAAATATTGAGAAAGTAATACAGGGGAAATTTTATTTGCTAGGCAAGCAATGGTTTGTAAAACAGCATTCTGTTTAGAACAGGAATAAACATTCCTCTACTATTATATTAGTAATAGGAATTTTACTTTTAATCTGTTTTCTAAATGTATCCATAAATTTTGTGAAAAATAGTCTTGGTATCAAATCATACAAAATTTTATAGTAAATAACCTAAAATATGTCAGTATTTATCCCATTTTTTTGCAATGTTTTCATTACAGGGAAATGCAACATAAATAGATTTACTAAGAATGTGCTTTGGCTAAGATGTGCTGTGAAAAAGCCCATATCTTTCAATTGATTCATGCCAATTAGTGGATTAAAATTAAAGCTGACTCAGAAAATATTTTTTTCAAATAGTCAGCAATATTTTAGCTGAAGATGTACAAGCATATCTCCTTAGAGAATGAGGCATCAAATATCACTTTTATGAAGTAAAAATGAGAAACTGTCATCCTTTCATGTTCAATTCCCTTTTTTGAGTTCAACCCAGCATTTTTTTACTTCAAGTTTAATGACAATTAGAGCGGAAAGAGATTATCACAAAAGGATATAGTCAGAAAATGTCTTTATTTCTTCTACAATAAATTTTTAAATCATCCCCTAAATTCTGAAAGCAGTGATACCTCAAATTCATCATAAACTGGAAACAGGATCACAGGAGCACAGGTTTCACTGGAGGGCAGAAGGGCATGGCTTTCACAGAACACCCCATAATACACATCAGTTCATTTGCATTTGTACCAGCATTTTGTTAAATTAGAAAAGCACTAAACCATTGCTACAAAGAAATTGCTCTGTAATTCAGATATTCTTTTCATTGTAGTGCATACTTGACTATTTTTAATACAAATCAGCAGTCATATGTGCTAAAATATGCTAATCATGACATAAATTGTACTGTTTCACCTGCTCAGTAAATATATAGTGTGCATTAAGTGTCTCGTGTATTTCAGCTCTTCAGTAAATGTATTGTGAATACATTCATAGAAATCAGCCTCTGTTTGCAAACACATGCATAAGAGAACAAAGAGACAAAATGATTTAATAGCTTTTTTTTTAGGAATAATACCACTGGTGCAGTTTAGATCTTTCTGCTCATTGTCTTTCATTATAAATGATTTTGAAAAGAAATTTATCACAAATTATGCCACAACTCTCTTCCCTTTTAAGATGAATAAAAATTATATTTTATAATGTAAAATGTGGTGCTCAAAATTTAAATTTATTCTAGTTAAATGATCTAGGAAATGATCTTTGATTATGGGGCTAAATGGCATTGCAAGCACATATCCATTCAACTCACACACATACATCATGCACACATCTTCCTTCCCTCCCCAAATAAGGGAGGGAATTCAAATGTTTGTTAGAATTAGATCTAACACATAACCAACCCCAAACTTCCCCCTGTCTTAATCTAGAATATGCTAGTCTTCATGGGCTAAAAATATGACATAGCCTGTGCTAATAATCAAGGGTGAGGACAGCTATGAAGACACTTATCATTTCTAAGGTCCACATGTGTGACCTTGTTAAAGGTGGACACTGAGCCTTCCTATGAAGCTTTAAAAAATCAGTTAAAATATCCCTCCTCCCAGAAGAGGAAGAAAAAACATAACTAATCCTAAATAGAAGTTGCTTAATGCACCAGAGTAAGGAAGGAACAAATAACCTAGCCTAATCAATTTATAGGGTGTTAGGAGGCAATATTAATCAATTCATGGAGCATTTTAGTTATAGATTTTCCACGAAAAAAATCTCAATATGTGGTCTTTCTAGGTTACTGGAAAAGTTATTATGTTAACATGTCCTGTTGAGGTCACATAATAGAGTGTAATAACATTGGAGGCAGCAGATTTCTAAAACACTGCCTTCTATTTGAGAAAACAATAATACAGGGGTTAAGTAGCATTCCCATAATTTTGATCACATTAAAGGTTTGAAATATTTCCTTGTAAATGGAAACAACTGTGTTTGAAATATCTCCTGTGCTGACTTTGGGAGTGTTTTTCTTCCCTGACAGGTGTAAATCCAAGGACATGACTCCTTGTTAGCAAGTGGTGTCAAGGTGTGCTCCCTAAATCTCTCATCCCACCATAGTTGTAATGCTTCAGTTTGTGGGAAGTGCTCTGAGCAACTCTTCTGACTATTTCTAGGCATCTAAGCAAGGGTCCTGATACTTAAATGTAAAGATATTTGCATTTACCAAATGTGTATAGGAACCAAACATTTTAACTTGTCTTTTCCTTATAATGTCTAAATTCAGTATTTTCAGTATTTCTGTTGAATAAATATAAAGGAAATTATTATAAAACAGAAAATATTGAGAGGCAATGAAGTTTAATCTTGCTTTTGATAAGGGTTCAAAACTACATTGACTTCAATGAGAATTTCACAAAGAAAGCTATTATAGATTTGGATCTCCAAGACTTCTACACAGAGAGAAGTTATTACGTTCTTCCTGGGTTCTTCAAAGTTCCTAAAAATTGGAATCACAGAAGGTAGATAATTCTCTCAGAAGGCCTTGTAATATTCTTGCTGTATTTTTCCAACCCTATTAACTCATGTACTTTCTTGTAATCATGCTACGAAACCCAAAATACTTTATATTCAATAGTGTAACAGTACTTAGCTTGCAGTAGCATAAATGAGAAAAATATTTAAGATAAATAACCCTTGGACAATTTAGTTTCTGATATCTGACCTTCATTTAGATTCACAGAAGCATGGAAAATAATGTCTGCCTGTGAATCATGAAAAAAATAATAACATCCCCTCCCCCCCAGCTCTTGTTAGATAGATAGGTAATGAATGATATCTAGATGACTGTGTCTATGAAACACAACTACTAAGGTCAGAAATTGGCAAGAACACAAGTCAAATGCATGTGGTTATCTTGTGTTATCCAGCTACTGAATTGTTCTACCCTCCACTTCAACAACAGAAAATTACCTCCTTTTAATGATGCTGAAATAGCACTTGTCACCCTGATGTGTCTCGCACTGTGTGCTAGGCTTTCTATCCTTTCTTTGGTGATAACTAGAGAGGCAACATTCACCCTTTCACATCAAGAGACTAAGATGAAGAGAGAAAAGAGGCACTAATTCACTGCAGCAAAACAAGTCCCAGTAGCTGAGTGATAAAGTGTTTTGACAGAATAGTTCAGAAGTCACGTTGCACTAGTTTTTCATGCATGTTTTATGCTCTGCAACCTATCAACAAAAATCTACAAATCTTTAAGCCTGTATAAGGTAAACTGCCTTCAAGATGCATATTTCATCAGTGAAAGAAAATATACTTCGAACTGTTAATACATTTTTAGATTAGGTAATACAAGCCTTCAGGAGTTGTGTGGACCAATTAAAAACTAAGTGTAAAGTAAAATGTAAATACAAGGATTACTGCTGGAATTTTGACATTATATTATCAGAACAGTATCCATTCTTATCCAGACCTTCAAGAGCTTGTGTTTCATGTTTAGGAACAAAACCAAGTTGAACCCCACAGCAAAAAACTCACTTTAACATAAAAGCAGAGACATAAGAAAAGAAAGCACCAAATAAAAACAACTTTCACAAAATCTTCAAATGAAAATGAGGAGTCATTTGAGAGGCTATCTACTTAAAACTGGTTATTTTGAATGATATTTAAAATATTTAAGATATCCAAGGAATCCACATGTAGTTGATGGATATGGCATGGAGCTATATAAGGCTTCAGACTTTTCCAAAGAATCACGTTGCTAAGCAGCCAAATGTGTGGACATGATCTTTGGACAATGGTATCAAAAAAACCTCTCAGAGTAGGTGACTGAACAACTCCAGTAGCAGGGCCCAGGAGGAGGCTGAAAACCACCTGCTGGAGCAACAGCCTATTGAAACAGCCTGTTGAAGTGCCACCAAGGGATGGAGCAGTTGCACTGCTTCTGAGGACATAACTGGCACTGGAGGAGGGATCTGGGTTAGATCTTTAGAACAGCTGATGTCCCAAGAAATAATACTAAAAGTAATTCTAGTAACAAAAACAAAGAAGTGTACTGTGTGGCATTCTATGTTCTTTCTCAGTTCCTTGCATGGAAATGTTGATTAGGGGTTATCTGATAATTAATATCAGATATATAATATTTAGAAAGTTATTGTACTGCTTTTGTAGTTTGACAAATTGGCAACATTCATGGCTGTACTGCTTCATGTATTTAGAGAGTAACACAAAGAAGAAAGAATGCAAGGTGCTTGACAGAAAGATATCTCAGTGTTAACACTCTCTCTAAGGGTTTGCCTAATCCCTCTGTTAAAATTGATGATAGCTGCACTTTTTGTGGAGCAATTGTGCTGCAGGAATTGAATTTCCGCCACTGGTTATTTTCACACAGATCACTGAACAGAAGAAGGCCATTTGAAAACAAATGATTCTATATTCCAGCACCAGTTCCTTGAGATAACTGAGCTCTTCTGTTAGAATGAAGAGAAAAACACTAAGGAGTGGAAATAAATGTTGTAAAGGAAATGAAGAATGTAGCTTGGACACCCAGTAATATTGGACAATGGTATTCCTGGTGTGGTTGTAAAACTTGCTGCTGCGCTGGGGAAGTAATAAGTGACCACTTCCAATTAGCTGTGAATCTACATGTGTAAATGAAAAATCTTTGGACCAAACTACTTGCAACAAATGTGCTCAAAGTGCTAGAGCAGTAACTAGGGCAGAACTGGACACAAAAACAAACATACAAGTGAATAAACAAAACCCCCCCATCCCCTCCATCTAAACATACATTTTAAATTATTGATATTCTTTTGAGGGGTCAGTTAAGGTCCTTTTATATCCTACTCCTGTAGAACAACTGGAGTCAACTGCATTCAGCTCCTGGTTCAGACTCTGTTGTTTTCCCTTATACCATAGTTTCTGGGACCTGTGGAAGAGTAATTACATAAACTGGTAATTCAAGGTACACAGATTTCTCGTACTCTTTTTGTGTGACTGTTATGAACAAAATTACAAAGCCAAAGATCTGTCCTACAGCCTCCCTTTTGGGGTTACCCATTTTGAGCCATATTTTATAAATGAGTTTTCCTCCCTGATTCCTTCTAATGTTGTTATTAGGTCACAGCTTTGTCCTTCCAGAACTGATATTCTCGTATCCAGAAGACATGATGGCTATGCCATCCTTTTAAGGAAATCTATTCTCATCCTGCTCTCATCTAACACTTGAAAATGATAAGTCTGTGGAGAGGTTCTGTGTCAGTGATTAAGGGCATGTGCCATTATGGGTCTAACACTGAAGATTAATTTCAGAAGTGAAAACAGTAACTGTCTTTTATTCTACAGAGGGCATTTCAGTTGTGCCGATTATCAGTTCCCAATGGAATATAATTATGTGGATACCCTGTCCAAAAAAATGTAATTTAAAGCACTTTGGTGGTGCATCACCCCATCCTCACTGTACAGACTGTTGTACAGTGTCAGAAATTCTCGTTAGTCTTGGCTTTGATAAATGACTCCCAGGTGATGCTCTTCCCCTTGAGATTATCAGAAACACTCTCTGTACCAAGGACCTCTGTTGCTTAACCAAGGAAGGGGATGAGACAGAATCAGTCATCCCCTGATAGCCCTGGAACATTGCTTTACTGAATCATAGCCAGAGAGGAACAGTATTATTGCTACTAGACTTTTGAAAAATTCCAGCAATTACCATCTTGGGTTACAGCCAGGATGGAAATTGACAGACGACTAAAGACAATTATCTTGTGACCCTATAAACAGTGGTCCTAAGTGAAGGCCTTTGAGCTCTCCTGGATTGCAGCTGGCTGCCACCAGCATCTCCTGTACGTGGAACATCTTTCCAAGCTCACCTCTAAGAAATAAGTAAAACAGCTTACACTACACAAAGAAAAACAGAAAATAACTGATGAAAATTTCACAGGAACAATAGCCACACATTTTTGAAAATAATTATCATAATAATAAAAAAATCAGCTTTGACATTACATATTTCAAAAACAACATCTGTAAAAAATTAGTAGCATTAGGACCTGACAACCTGCTTAATAATGAGCTGTGCCACAACACTTTTTCTAACTGGTGGCTTGAAATTTACTTATAGGTGTAGAATCTAAAACTGTACATTAAGTCATAGCTCTTTGAATTTCTTAGAAGTTTTATCCAGTTTGATTGTTCAAAAATAAGTTTTCAATGTGCTAAAATCTAAATAAACCACCCTGATTTCCTTTGAAATTCTTGTATAGAATTTTTAGGTGGAGTTATTTCACACTTTTTAAGATAGATACATTTGTTTAGATTTGTTTCTTATTTTTTTAATCTGAAATTTCCCTAATGACAATAGAACTGACAAGAACAAAAATGAAAGAGAAAGATGTTAAGCAATGACTTATTAATGTAAAGCTCCAGTTTGAAAAGTATAGCAGCTATTTCTGAGCATGTTGTCATCTGGCAGCTAAAATTCATAACAATATTGACCACATGAAACAGATATAAAGATAGAAATATAGGTTATTGACATTTAGATAATTTCTACATAGGAATTTTCCACCAAGAATTTTCAGTGTGATGCAGTTAATAGCTAAAACAGTAGCTGAAACCATAGAAAAACAGGAAAAATTAAATATTAGAAAAAATAATTAAAAAATGACATTAATTTTAAACATTAATTAATTGGGCAACCCTTTGAAGTTTAGTTTTACTTCATTTAATAATGTGAAAACTAAAGATCTGAAAAAACTACTCCAGTAGTTCTGATTCTCTTCTGTCCTTTTATAGATCTCCCAATTACCCTTTAGTTGCTTAAATACAGCAGTACTTAAGCACTTAAGTGCAGCAGCAATTTTTCCTGCTGTAATTACTGCAAGATTCTATTTAAAATCTAATTTGAGTTAAACCTGTATATCTTCTGCTGTAAACACAGAATAAGATCTATATTGCTGTAGCTGCAAGAAGTCTTGGAATCCAATTTTACATGACTAGTGAAAGTAATCATTGTCCTTGATTACTAACTAAAGTTTAGCATCTAACTAAAATGTTGGATGTGTTCCCAAATGGTGGTGATTCAATACCTGAAAAAATCCCACCTTAATCCCCTGTAAAATCCAAGGAAGGGAGAAGGTACATCTAAAAACAGAGAATAATTATTCCTTAGTCATCCAATCTGCATTGACTGCTGGGAAATTGATACTGCAGAATGGTCGTGTAGGCATGTAGGGAATGAGTCCTGTTCTGAATAGGGGCACCAAAGAGAGCAATGTAATATAACAACATAAAAGCAGGACTATGTCCCCTCCACCACATAATGATCTAGGTCTTTGAAGCATTCCTTCTGGAAACCAAAAAATTCTATTCTGGGCTGGTTTTTTATCTGACACTGAATCAAAGCCTTGCTGTATCCAAATATATATATTTAAAAAAAAAAAAAAGGGGGGGGGGAAAGGAAAAAAGATAGAACTAGTACAGAGATAACTCATGACTCCTCAAAATATTTTTCTTTAATTCACTGTTCATCTGATGTAAATTGCATTCAGGGGAGTGCTGTTGGCATTTCCAGGTCACCATTATGCTGTGTCTTCACTCTGAAACTTAGCTGCAAAACTTGGGTTTTCCCACATTGCAGACTTCTACCACGAGACTATTTTTCCAAAACACAATTCACAAATAGGTGATTGCCCAGAGTTTCAGCGCTGTTCTCTTCAAGAGACAGGGGTCCATCTCCTCAGAACAAGTAAGTCTGATCATGCCTGGGTGACATAATTAATCTCTAGCTAATATGGGGAATTACCAGGGTCAACTTAGCTGGAAAAGCAGGCAGACTAAATATCTGTTTGACACTCAGTGAGCTTTAGGCAGACATGCCCTGACTGAACTTTCCTTTATCTATACAGAATCACATATATACATCAGGGAACAGGAGAGTTTTTAGAAATGAGAGGATTTGAGGACTGGAACATACTTTGTGAGATAGGAGAAAAGCTGCTTTATCTGCCACTTCCCTGCTTTATAATAATAGCTGAATAATTCTTATCAGTCCTACACTGATATTAGTAATGGAGATATAAAGGCTTTGTAAGGCTTCTTCCATTTGTTTTGAAAGAGGAAATAAAATTTCAGCAGAATTTCATTTTTTCTCCTAATTCTGCTTTCCTTAGTCATGTGGTCTAATACTACTTATCATGATGAACTCATTTGATTTAAGGCAGATATGTATAACAGACACCTAATTTCCATTTCTAATTAAATGAAATTATTTAATATTAATTATCATTTCACTATAATACAACTGATTGCTGGAAATATTTTTTTAAAAAGCAACATAGAAACAATTTGCAGCACATAGAAGATTGGGATACAGAAACAATGGCTTTGTTTATAGAAAATTTACATATGCTGAGCTTTACTCTTTGTGAGCTGCTCCAGTGACTTCCCTGCAGTACTTCATGCAATGTAAAACCTTGTGAAAATCTTTGCAGGATTAAGACCTTCCCCATTATAGACAGAATAAAGCTTAAAGAAAAATATACTTTTGTATATCAAGGTTTATTTCTGGAACAGATTCAAATATGTAAAGGGCAGCCTTGTCTGCATCTACCAGAGGGAAGTTTTCCTGTTTTAGCCAAATATTTGTACGACCTAACAGTTAAAGAACTTAAGGATTTTATTTCCTGTTCTGCCACTAGTTTCCCTAAAAACATTAAACAAATTTCTTAACCTCTCTGACCATCTTTTATGGTTTTTGAAAATGGGAATATAGCCAGAAGTTATACTTAATATTTATCAACGGGGTTCAGATTTTTAAAAAGAAATTACAATAGAAATAGGAAGATTTACTACCCTCTCATCTTTCCTTTATTGCAATAAGCAAACAGAAGATTATATTTGCTAACTTTTCATTTTGAATTGTATGTATTGCATCATTGACTTATAATCTGCCCTTATTTTCAATTCTTGAAATGCAACTCAAACGTTCTGAAGGTCTGAAAAAGTTAAATCCTAAATATTTGATAATTAAAAGTCAAAATAATTAGAAACATTGTTAGAAACTGTTGATTCACACATTAGAAACAAGTTTGCATCAGAAAATATAGTTCAGAAAAGCATGAAGGAACATAGTATAAATTTAATATGATTACAGATTGCAATTCAATGGGGAAATCAGTGTAGCCTAATTTGCATTTTGAAATGAAAATTAACTTCATAGATTTTTTCTCCTATTAGTTGTGAGAGAAGAAAAGTGTCCACATCTGTACCACATTTGTAAACGTTTAAATCAGCTAACAAGAAACATTGTTGTACCAAGTAAAGCAATCTGTTAATTTGTGACATAATTAAATATGCATTTCTGAAAAGCTCAAAACTCCAAGCATGTTTAATGAAATTTAAATGACAATTATTTTGCATATCCAGATATGTTATTAATAAACGGAGTAATTTAGACCTAATTTACATAGTAAGTGAATATAATTAAAATCAAACCTTCATTAAAGAATCACAGGAAATCTTTAATTTCTAATGTATTTTAAGGATAGAACCAAGATTAATTAAAGAGTAATGCCAACAATGGCCAGTAATACATACGAATCAGGTTAAATTTATACTGCACACACCAAACTATGTTAAAAAAAAACCCAAAAAATTAAAAATATTCTGATAACTCATGACCATAATTTTTGCTTTTCCAAAATGTTTTAATTTTGTCATCGAGATACATTACACAATAAGACTGAAAATATCAAATTGCAAGAATATATGAAGCACTCAATTTCTGATATTTCTTCTTTCAATTGTTGATATTGGGAAACATGGGACCTCTTTTTCTTCTCAGGATTTCTTTTGTACAAAAAATCAAATTTTGTACAAATTACATTATAAATAAATAAATCAATATAGAAAATTTTGATTTCAAATTTCAGGATATTAGACTTTAAATAATTACTAAATTTAAGATGAATAATGGTAAAGGGTATGCATGATTGCAAGAAAGGTATAAACTGTAATACAGCTCCCATGTGTGTAAAATTATAATACTGCTGTCATCATTATGTAGGAAGAAAAACTCATTTGGTAAATACATTGTTTTTTTAAATCATTCAGATGAATGAGATGATGATCCCTCAGGTCAGTGAAATTCTATTGACTCAGTCAAAAAATCATAAAACCCTCTTTTCCAGTAATAGAGATGATGCCTTCAAATTGCACACTAGCACAGTTTTCAAGGTTTCCTTTTATACATGCAATAGAATTAATTAAATTCTTGGTAGAATGCTTACATCCTATTCCTACTACTTAGCTGGTTTTTGTTCTGTCTTGTGGTCTCCTGATATTTCATACAGCTACACAGGAAAATTTTGTGCTTCATGCATTTAACATGCACACAGTCAGGAACTCCAACTTGAGCTTTATCTGGGAATAATTTTATATTATATTGTATATTATTTATACAGATATTATGTATATGATGTATAATATTGAATAGTAACGGGTGACACAGACCTTGAGTGGGGATGCACTATTGAGCTGGAAGACCACAAGTGTAAGCACAGCAAAAAGTAAGGCAAATCATTGCTTTATGAATCAGTGTTCAAAATTATACTCAAAAATTATCAAGAAAGGGATAGTCAAGGAGACTGCAACCAATAGGAAATAACAAAATCCTTCAGACCTTTCCGACTTCTAATCGTTCTGTTCTAGTATTAGATCTTTACTGGCTCTTCATGACTCAGTGAAGGTTTGGATAATAAATTTCTGCCTCCTGAGGTATTTTGTATCTCAATATATGCAATAAAAGTAGAAAGGACAGAAAACCAGTTGCCATGATGTGATTTTATCTTTTGGTTTAATTTGTTTCCTTTTCAGTCTTGATATCAAATTCTCTATTCAAATATAAATGAATGCGTTTTAGATTTATTTCCTATTGTAAAGCTCCTTGTCAAAGGACTGAGGAAGTCTAAAAGAAAAATAGAGATTCCCAACAGCATCTTTTTATTTAATGATTTGTCAACATTTCTATTATAAACCCAGATGTTTTTCTTAGTCTATTGGTTTTCTAGGAGAGACTGAGAATATCAGCTGAGATGTACTTTAATTAAAAAGAACAAAAAGCATGACAATCTTTAAAATTATCCTGACATTAAAGAATGAAAGAAATACAATAATAAAATTACAATTATTAAAACTTTATGAAGCAAAAATATTATTAAGTTTTCTCACAAAGAACATTGCTGCTGGAGAAAATACATACACTTGTTCTAATCTCACAGTTACTTGTTAAGGATTCAGAGAAAGTCCAGTAACTAACCATATGTATTCTTTACTAATTTTTATTTATTGTATGTTAAAATTAGTATGGCAGGCCTTATCATGCAGCCAGTTTGGTATAAAAACATCCTTTTCACTAGAAAAATTAAGTATTTGAATAAAAGTTTGCATGACTGAGAATTCAGTGATAACTACATTAAACACTGTTATTGTCTAAACAATGTATGAGTGTCCTGTGAACCCTGTCATCATTAATGAAAGCCAACACTGCTATTTATCTGGCAAAAGCATACTTATTATGTCCCAAGGTATGAGTTATATAAAGCACTTATGTGTGGAAAGTGTATAATATAATATAAATCTATTAATATGACAAATAGTTATTTACACTAAATTTCAAAGATTATTGTTTTTATTTCCGTTGTTTGTAGATACCACAGGAGAAGGAACTGAAGGTCCTTGCTTCCTCAGGGTTTCCCTTCTGTGCTAACAGAATTATAAAGATTTAATTTTCTTCATTTCAGTGTCAGTGCTTCTTGCTTTGGGCTTATGTGCACATTACCTTCATACCAAATAAGTAGGCTATGGAAAAAAATAAAAAGCCTCAAATTGGCATATGGGTGTGAAATAACAATATAAAAAAGAGTACAAACATAGTGATTGTATCCTTTCCCATAAACAAATGGAGAAGCAGGGATTTCTCTGTGGGACTTCTGTGGAGTAGGTATGCCTCTGCAACCCATGAAGAGGAGCACAGTGCAGCATGGGGATGACTCCAGACTGGAGCAGGAGGACGTAGCCTGAAAGAACAGTGGTTTGTGGAGAGCCCATGCTGGAGTAGGGAAAAAGCATGCAGAGGCAGAAAGGTAGATAAAAACATTAAAAATTACCACAACTCCCCCATTCCCCAGAACTCTTTTTATTTTCAGATTACTGTGTATGAATCCTTAGAATATCTATTTTTGTTCTACTACTATCAACTGTTTCATACAATATTTTCTAATTTTTCTGGTGTTTTGACTAAGATTTGGTTACTATGACACCAATATTAAAACATTCTTTCAAGGAACTGTAATTTGCTTTATTTCAAAATAAATTCAACCCTGCATTTTCTTCAAAACACTGTAAGTGAGAATATGTAACTAAAAAAAGACAGAGGTTTTCTGACTTACGTGTGTTGATTGAGTTCTGGATGACATTTTTTCTAGATATTTATTTTCAGTTATCCAAATAAAGATAATGATAAGGATTTTCAAAGTCACTAATGATTTTTAGTGTCTAAATCAATTGAAACCAAGGAAATTCTCACCAACTACTATGTAAGAATATTGGTAGTTATTGTGGTTTTTTTGTGCAAACATCATTCATGTTGCTGTAAACAGTGACAAGTAAAACCTACACACCAGATTTTAATATTTTCTTTTCTATGAGAACATAGATTGTAACACATATAAATTTTCCACCACTCAAAAAAAGCTGTTAGTGCTAAACCATTTATTTTCTATGATACCTTTTACATTTCTAACACAAAACTTTTTTTTTCCCCTTGAAACAGCACTAAATAATATTTATTTTAAGCTATTTTAAGAATGGAGAAAGGTTTTTCTACTTTATTTATTATTTTATATTTAGTAAAAAATATTTATACTATGTAATATTGCAGGTTTTTATCACTATTTTATCTATCTTTACTTTGCAATTTTTTAATTTTTATTTTCCTATTAGTGGGGGTAATACCTTAGAGATTATAGTTACAGGCACATTCAATTTTGAAATTTAAGTGTTATAAGCTATTTAATAATTTCAAGACTTATCAGAGGAGAACTAATTATTCTTCCTGCATAGGTGATCAAAGAAAAAAAAAATCACAAAACAGATTCACTTCCATATCTACTATCTCCTGACAATAGTGCTAATTTAAAATGGGAATGCTCTGTCAACATTGCCCTTGAAAACACTTGCCATGTTCTTCATCTTCAGGCTGTTAACACTGTCCTTTCATGGCTCATTTTATTCAATTTAACATCTTCTCCAGATACCATTGACCCTGACATTATTTCACATCATCTTAAGCACCTTGTAAGTCTCACTGGCACTGTTTTAGCCTGGTGGAGAACTTTATCTAACTTGGCCATAACAATGTAAATTAATTACTATAGGTATTTTTTTTTTTTCCTTTGAACTTATTTTCAATTGGTTCAGGTATCTAGACTATGGGCTATAATTTTTGTTATCCATATATTCCTACTTCCTTATATTTTTGTTATGGTTAATAAAATAGAAATTATGCTTGTTATCTGAACTTCCTGTTGATTCTTATTTAGTTGTTTTACTGCACAGTATTTGAAAATGGACAATTATATAACAAGCCCAGTTTAATCAAATATTTATGCAGGACAAGGAATTTTTATTTAGAAAATTTAAGTTAGGCTTGCTTCTTTGCTTGATACCTAAAATCAGAAGTTTACAATAACCTAATGGCAGACAATGTATTCTACTGGGGATGCATTATTTGATGCTATCTGGAAATTATTTCCCTAGAAAAGCATCTTCCTGGAATGTAATGGTTCTTCAGCAGTGCCCTGAGTTCTTGATCCGTGTGTGCTCCCATCCAGTGATATTTTCTGTCACCCCAGAAGTCCAATCTCGTGCTGTGTAATCTAGTGCATGGTCATGTACCTAGTCTTCCTGTTGCATTAGTTGTTCATATCCTCTCTCAGTAAATAGTTCTATGGATGCACCACTCACCAACTACTTCCACCCTGCTGATGGAACCAACTCCAAAGTTTAAGATAGGAGCAAATCCTCTCAGAGACAAGGAAGCTCATTATTGATATGTGGCCACAGAATTTTTCTCTGCTTTTGTCTTCTAGGTCAAAGGATTCTCAAATACCAGATTTCTTTTTCATACAAACTCATATATACAGAATAAACCTGTTCCTTGTTGTCTTTTTCTATGTATTTGACAGACTGACTCTTATGTGGTCTGTCTTAAAAACTCATAGAGAGCAGTAGGAACATTTTTGGCAGGGCTACTAGCTCCTCAAAAAATGCCTCTGAGATATTTGAATGCAAAGGTCACTCCCATTTGCTTTCACTTACATGCTTGATACATTTTCCATCTGAAATTTGGGGTTACCTTAAGTCACTTCTGCTTGAATTAAACTCTTGAAATTTAGATCACTGTTCTACTTACCTTGGCTAGATGCTTGTGCATATCAGCTGACTTCTGTGGTGACAAATCCTGAGTGCAGAAGAGAATACATCTTCAGATACAACACTGACATACTCTAAAGAGTCTGGCTGTCACTCTGCTTCAGGAGCAGTGGAAAAAAACCCTGGCAGTATGGACATTTTCACATAACTTCTTTTTGTTCATACTCTCTTACTGGCTAGTCTAGGGAGGTTGCTGCTTTCAGTTCTTAAGGACCTACACATAAATAGGTACACAGGATTTTTTATTATTTTATTTATTTTATTTTTAATGCAGCACAGTGAATGCTGGGATATACTTTTGTCTCCTGGTTTTAGGGGAACTGTCTAACTTTAGAGGTCTGTGTCAGCTTTCACACCTAGTTCTTTCATCTGTACTGCTAAATTCTTTTCTCTAGTCATTCTAGTTCATTCCTGAATGTTTTCAAAAATGAAAAGGAGTAGGAGAAAATACATTCTAAGCTAGAGATTGAAGAAAGGCTAGGACAAAAGATGTGACAGATCAACAGAAAAAGTGTCTGGAGAGAAAGAATAGAAAAAATAAATTGGTATTGGAAAATATAGAATAAAAAAAAGTAAAAAGTTAAAATGCCCACAGCTGAGTATTTCCAAGATAAAACAGAAGACAGTTGAAAAGTAATTAGAAAGATTAGGGGAAACCAAAGTGAAAAAACCAAGCCTCTGAGAACCAAGAAAAGAGGATTATGTGAGGTAAGTAAGTAACTTCTAATAAAAAGTATTTAGACAAAATAAAAATAAGGCATGAAATTAATAATAGCTGTTAATTACATTATCACCTTATCAGGACTTTTTACATTAGTGGAAATATTGGAATTATATGGGATTAGCTTCTCTCAGATTCATGCAGTAAGGTCTTTTAGCATATTCGTGCTTCTGTCAGATGCCAGTTTCAGAGTTTCTCACTCAGCATACAATTATTTGGCAGCTCAGCTTCTTTTGCTACATTTTTTTCCTTACTTCTTCTCCTGAAACTTCTTCCTGCTTTTAACTGTTGTTCTATCTGCCTATTTTTCTTGCTCTGGGAGCAAGCTGATGGTAATGTGGTTAACACAGAAAGAAACACTCCAGGACAGGCATGATAAAGGCCTATTTTAGAAGGGAGCCTGTCATTGGTGGAGTGGGAGCTTTGAACAAAATTTAATAATAAACTGCCACTGAGTCGTGACATGCCAAGGATAATCCCTTGCTTTCTAAAACTCTTTGCAGAGGGTAAAGTCTAGGGGAGGCTGGATCTATCTTAGCCTCAGATTATCAATGGTTTAAGTTTGAAACTTTGTTGCACAGGTTTTAATGATGGCAAATAACATATTTATAAAATATAAGGTATTTATTAAGACAAATAAACAGATGAAAGATAATGGATGAAAGATTTGGATCATAATTTCTTACAACACAGTATAAAGTTGAAGTAACCACTATTACTATTACATTACTGTATAACATAAAATAGTGTAGTATATCACGGTACCTATATTAAAGCTAGCGAAAGAAATTCTATTGATTAGGAATCAAATGTAACTTACCACTGAAATGACGATAATGTACACTGGATCCTTCACTTAATCCCTTGGGAAATAGGCATTCCCGCATGTGGAAGAAAATACACACATTTCCAGGAAAACATATAGAAGCCTTCTGCTTTGTGGAAGTCTGATGTGACTTTTACAGTTGTAAAGTGAATGGTTGTCTGTCAGAAATGCAGCTTACCTGGTCAAATCTCATTCAATAATGAGATGTTTATTGACATCTGGGAGATGCCACACCAGTGTTAACCCCATGGTGTCAAAAAAACTCTGGGAGACAGCTCATCTTCTTTGAGTTATCTAACAGTTATCAAACAATAGGTAAGCTCTTGGGGGAGTTAGATGTCCTGCTGCAGAGCTGCATTATACATTATACATATATTATGTTTCAGAAGTTTATTACTTCCACAGACAGCTCAGGTCTAAAAGGCACTGATATCGCTCCACTGTGCTCCTGCAATAAGTGTGGAGGAGGATGGCAGAAACATATCCAAATGCACCAGCAGTTTCAAAGTTGCACAGTTTATTAGCTCTGGTTCAGTGTCAGCTGCTCTTGGTCTAGGTCTCCAGAGCACCAAGTCTTGATAAATCTTCCTAGGTCAGTCACAGTGCCAGGCAAGAACTGTCTCTGTGTACTTTTCCAGTGTCCCAAGTAATGAGCCCTTCTGACTCTGGAGCTTAGGAGAAACAGTTGAGTTGCTCTGCAAGAAGCTTTCTGAGCCCTGCAAAGCTGGGACTGAGGCAGAACTAATAACCCATGCTAAATGAAGCTGACTGTATGTACTGGGGTGTCTCTATATCTGACTCTACAATACTTTAGGGTCTGGGAATGTAATAAAACTCTTTCATATGGTTATGGATAGTTTTCTTCTCTTCTCCTGGCTTATTACATGCTCATTGTACAGCACACAACAGGAGTAGCTGGGTGGTAAAGGATAGGGCTTCCTGGTAGGTCCCACTGTGGCTACAAAAAAGCTAGCTGTGTTGTCTCACAGCTGGTTACCACCCATGCTGACAAGAGCTGGTGCTTTCCTCTTCTCTTTTAGCCCTGGTCTCTTTCTTTTGGCACTGATATTTCTGTGGCTGTATGATAGTTGAATCAGATATAGCAGAAAAAACCCAAAAACCTTTGTTCTTTTTTTTTTTTTAATAATTTTTTATTCTTTTGTTTTGGTTTTGGTTTTTGCTTTTCCTTTTTTGGTGGGCTATGTTTCAACTGGGTCAGTTCCATCTAAGTGCTGGTGGTGGTGTAAGAGAGGTAAATATCAATGTACAGAAGCACATACTTAGAGGTGATTGCCCAGGACCATGTCCAGACAACTTTTGAATATCTCCAAGGATGGAGACTCCAGAACCTCTGTGGGCCATCTGCTCCAGTGCTCAGTCACCCTCTCAGCGAAAAAGTGATTTCTGATGTTCATATGGAAATTCCTGGTTTTGAGTTTGTGCCCATTGCCTCTGATGCTGTTACTGGGCATCACTGCAAAGAGCCTGCCTCTTTCCTCAGGTATTTGTACACATTGATGGCATTCCTCCTGATCGTTCTCCATGCTGAAGCATCCCAACACACCAGGAGGTGTTTTCAGTTCCTTAGTAAGCTTTGTGGCTTTTCAATGGACTTTCTCTGGTAGTTCCATACTTTTCTTATACTGGGGAATCCAAAACAGTAAAATGTGCTTCATGTTTGCCATCAGCAGTGCTAAGTCAAGACGGGGCTGTCATTTGTTTTATTTTTCTGTCTCCATCATACCACATAGTATACATCCAACAAGAAATTTCTGTTCGTTCATTTTCAGCTGGTATTGTATCACACCATTGCATGAGCTTTCTTTCTAAATGATCTAAACGTAAGTTTGCAATTTGGGAGCGGAATACCCAAATTACAAACTTACATTTTTCTCCCAGCAATTTCTTCAATGGTAAAAGTGTAAACTGGGTTACAGCAAACTGCTCCTAGCCTACTGAAAAAGGAATCTTTTCCTTTTTCTTATGGATCAATTTTCAAAGTCAACTATGATCAGAGAACATATATTAACAAGAAAGGCCAGAGGAAAACATTTTAAAAAACAGAGAGAAAAAGGTTTCTCCCTTAAGGTTCGATTGTAAATGTGAAGATTTTTGACAGTTCCAGGACAATATTTTTTTGCTTGTCTTTGATAGGCAATGCCTCTGGTCAATCTAAGATCCAGCTGGATAGAAATCTATCTCAGTGGGTGATTAAAGTTTCCTCTTTTTTTCCTAGTGACATTAAACAATGCAGAAAACAACTGACAAAGAATCAAACAAAGAATCAAAGCCTTATGCCAAGACTGTATAAGTTACACTGTTAAACTTGAAAAAAAAGCTTTGGCTATTCTCCTAGCAGACCAAGCAAATGGGGAAGAAAATATTTTCCTTTCTTTTGAAAAGGTGACATATGGGGCAAACACAATAAAGTCAAGTAAAGAAAAAGGGATAGAATTTCCTAGAATTACTCTATGAAAATAACCCAACAGAAAGGGGTTTTTTTTGTTTGCTTTCAATTATTTTATTTTTGATTCTTTTCACCTTTTCCCCTCAAGAAATAGATCAATTTACTGTTACAGAATAACTATGTGAGACTCAGAAGCATAAATAATTTTGACTTTGCTTATTTAACTGCTAGAAACTAGAAATGCTCAAAAGCAAAAGAAAACTGCTGAGACACAGACTATTGTGGTTTTTTTCCCCTAACAAAATTTATTCCAAATAAATAAGAAAAAAAAAAGAGGTAGAATTTTGAATAATATAAACCTATTTCAATTTATATCATTTAAATTGAAAACCAGTATGTCTGTTTCAGGGGAAATTATTTACATAATTTACTGCACTAAGTGATTAGGCAACTAGAAGTGAAAAATCTTAACTTAAGATGTCATTTTGTTTTCTTTTTTTTTTCTCAATTTCATTCACTGATTTGATAAAAATAATAAACAAAATTGAAGCAGCTGTAAACTTTGTTTTCTTTAATGTATTCATATAAATTTGGCTAAAAAAGTTATAACTGGCCATCCAAAATGGAAAGTTGATATCATCAAGATGAATTGGTGCTTCATTTTCTACACCTCAAAGCTAAAATCCAAAATCTAAATGCTGTTGCCTGTGTGTATGTTATTCAGCATATAAGGAGAGTTTCCTGTCCAAAGTGCATACTAGATATTAGGTTGAGGTAGTCAAGAAAAAATGCTAAGTATGCAGGTTTCCTTGAAATCCTACCTCTCCTGAAAGGTTAGGCACTTAAATTACTTGGGAAAATTTACCTTGAATCTTTTTATGATCAGGGACATTTAATAACCACTCTTTCAGAGAAAGGAACCATTTGTTCTCCACTTTGAAAAAAAGCAGTGTATGCATCAATTCCTTTCATTCTCCAGTATCAATGTGAGCATGAAGTGCAAGTTAAATTGCTCCTTTCTCCTGAGTATGGGGGAAAAGGAGAATTTAAGGTTATGCTTGTACTCTCTGTGTTTAGGCTGAAAAGATCATCAAGACTGAGGACTCCCCATGCTTCTTCTGTAGATGAACATTCAGAATTGAATGTACCATGAAGTGAGAACAGAAAAAAATTCTGTTCCTGACTTAGTAGATGAAGAATTCACATGACAAACAGGTGTTCTTATATTTTCTCCATTGAGGGCTCTTTCTCAAATATTTTTTTTTTTTTTTTTATTTAGAATCTGTTTAGTAAGAAATGCAGTTTGTGTCTCTCATTGAGATTGAATCAAAAATACTTAAGATGAAAATCCCATGTAACATTCCATTTCACGATGTCTTTCAATTTCTTTCTCATGTTTTGACTCTTAGGAGAAAATATGGGTGACCTACTAGGTCAAGGAAAACCATATAAGTTACACTTGTAGAGTAGTGAGCTGCATCCTAGAATACAATAAAAACTAATTCTAAGAGACAGGAGCCCAAATGCATTCATTTTCAACCAAAAACTTACTTCACACCTGGAAATGTTAAAGAGAATTAAAGAATGTTAAACAGTGTAAGTTCAAGTAAGTAAACTGTGTACCAGCATTTACTTAATTATAATTTTATTTCCCACCACCCACCATTAGAACAAAGAGTAACTATAGTGAACACCTGATTTCAGAACTAAAATGGACTAGTATCTCCCAGACATTATCCTTTAAGTCTAATTTATTTCATGTTTATTCACACATAAATTTAGGTTCCCATATTGAGTTAGAAAGCTCAGCTATTACTAGAGTATTTGTAAGAATTACTTTTTTTATTAACTTTAGTCATGAAGCATATGCTTCTGATGACCACTCTAATTGGCAGAAAATATACTCCTTAAGCTTTACTTATCATAAATGCTGAGCTATTTTTTTGTTGAAACTGACCATTAAAAAGAGCACTGAATTATGTATAAATATAAATCTGCTTTGTTTTACAAAATATTCCTGCAGTTTATTATTTTTGAACAAAATACAAATAATAGAAAGACAACACAACAAATGCTACTTTGGTTTTCATATTCTGTGTAGGAATATCTATCATGAAGTTTGAATTCTCCAAGATTGATTCACTTATGGATTGGTAACTAAAGTGAACAATTTTGCATTGGTGGTATAATGAAGCCTTCTTATTATTTCATAGTTTATGAATAATGAAAATTTGCAATGATAATAATTATGATGAAAGTAACTGTTACATCAAAGCATAAAGAAATCATTGAGACAAAAAAGGCATAACCAGCCTAATTATTTCTCACTAATAATTTGAATCAAAGTTTGAATAGACTACTATTATTCTTTTTGTATAAGTATTACCATCAGTAAGGAATATTAAATACATTAACATTTTAACTAGTTGAAATGACATAAGTAGGCTTAACTGTAAATAACAAACATATTCATTACCTTTACTAACACTAACATTGGTAAGGCAGGAAAGAATATAATTTTTTTTTCCTTGTCTTTTCACATTCAAATTTTATTTTTCATTGATTTATCAATCTTTTTATAAACAACCTTGCATTGCTTGCAGCTTAATGATTTAACTTCTTTTATCAATCCATACAGATGTGTGCTGATTTCAGGTATCAGCTAATGGCTGACAGAACATCATACATTGATCATTCTTAATTTTTTCTTTAAATAACAGAATATATGCCCTTAATTAGCATATGATCTTTCACTTCACAGTATAAAAATGGAGACTTTTGTTTTTCAAAAGAGGACTATTCTATTGGAATATTAAGTGGACAAGAATTGGAAAATGAAATCAAATCACTTCCTGACAACCAAAGTTTTTATTTTGAAGGCAGTGTAAAATGTTGTCACAGAATACTAACAAGAAACAATGATTGTTTTCAAAAATCCTACAAGACAGCAGTACAAACCATTCTGAGTTCAGCCATCTGTGGAACTAGTCCTTTGGAAAGACTTTTACTTTCAACAGAGATGATATAATCAATTTCTGATTTGAGCTGCAGTAACAACCATATTAATTTAAACTTAAATGAAATACTTCCATGTTAAAAAAAGTAAATAAAAGGAAGTACCATCTATCTATGATGGAGAATTTTGATATTACAAAATTTTTGACTTATATTAGCTTTTGAACAAATAAGTACTTGTGCTTTAAACATGATTAAGGCTCATATTGCATGCATTGTTTATATACGTTCTTAACCTGTAGTATTTGAGTACTCCTACGGAACTGCTCTCGTCCCTTCTTTTTTTTATTTTCTTCTGTTAAACATAACAACAATAAACCATGATGTTGGTAAGCTGAAAGTACAAAGCATTAGCGATATTACTGGAGATGGTAGTGGATTTTTGGAGAAATATTTTAACCAACAGAAGATGTACAGACTGATCCTACACATCACACAACTTTTCAATCTGTAGAAGCCAGAGTTTTCTTGCTTTCTTGGGCAAGATATTCCATTTTTACCATTGTCTCTATCTACTTGCCTTTTTCTTACATTAATTTGTCTATATGTCCTTACTTGAACTCAAACATACTTTTAGAGTCCACATCCTGAAACTGTGAATTCTACATGAGTTACACACTGCATACAGCATCTGCAGGAATCAGTGCTAGCTCCTGTCTACAGAGGAATCTCATCCCATGCATATTCCTGAACTGGAGACAGAATTTGGGGGTCACTGCTGAAATTTAGTGAGCTGGACCTTTGGAAAGTTACCTATATCTGGATGAACAGGAAGAGAAATAAGTGTACTTGTATTCTTCTTTTATATAAATGGGATTGTAAACACCCTGAATTGCTGAAAAGTTCACAAATATAAATAACAGTAAAGGTCTATTTTTTCCTTAAGATGTGGTACATATACTTTTCTATTGTAATACCAATATTCAAATTCTGATAAACTTTTGTAGATAAGAGAATGTCTTGTTCAAAAGTTTCTCATTACCTACTGATCAAAGTTGCTTGACTTTTGTTTGAGAAACATAAGGCAATAAAAGAACCAGAATTCTAAGGAGAATGGAACATGTGTCTTTTGGAAAAAAACAAAGGCCTCTTGAATGTAGATCAAATTCAGCTTTGGATGAAGTTTATCTTGACTGATAAAGCATTTTTCACTGTTTCCCACAATATCCTCAAATATAAGCAGAAAACTTGAGTTACATAAGTACACAGAGGTCCATTGGAAAATAACCAGATCTACTTAGTATTGATCAGGATCATGAAGTCCAGCTGGAGGCAAGTGACTAGTAGTATAGCCTAGGGGTTGTTACTGACAACAATACTTCAATTCCTTAATGACCAGGATGCTGACACAGAGCAAGACCTCAGCAAGTTCTCACAGATTATACAAACCTCTGAGGAATAGCTGAAGCATGGTTGTGTTGACATGCAGAGGAGCTTAGACAGGCTGGAGAAATGGGCTGAGAGGAATCTTGTGAAGTTCAGCAAAGGGAAAAGCAAAGTTCTTTTCCTGGGTTGAATAACTTCAGACACCAGGATTGTCAGAGTGCCAAGTGTCTGGAAAGCATTTCTCAGCCCTTCAGAGAACTTTAGTGTTCTGGTAGACAGCAGAATTCCATTCTTATAACAAAAAAGGTCAAAAAGTGTCCTAGACTGCATTAAGGAGAGTGCTACCACCAGTTCAGGAGAGGCAATCCTTTTCTACTAAGGGGCAATCTTTTTCTACTGAGCACTTTCTACTAAGTGAAAGTTCAGTTCTACTGAACTGGAGTACCATGTTCAGTTCTGAACTGCTGAGTATGAGAAAGACATAGTGTTACTGAAGTTAGTCCAGCATAAAGTCTTTGTGGTAAGGAACTGGAACATCCTTCATATGAGAAGAGCCTGAAAGCTGGTGCTGTTGAGCCTGGAGAAGGAGGACTCTCAGAAAACATACTCAGTCTGACTCTGACTGAACTGGGGAGCTGGACTGGATAATTTCAAGAGATCCCTTCCAAAACACATGATTCTGTGATTCCATCATTCTTGAATCTTGTGATGTTCCCATTGATCCATCACTCTACTTTCTGAGATCATTCTGAATTGACACTTTACCACATTTTATCAGTCACTCCACCCAGTTTAGTGTCGAAGAGAGTTCTTTTGCAGTTGCACTGCTATCATTGTTCAGTTTACTGATAAAGATGTCGAAAAAGCAGACCTCACTATTGACCCCTGCATAATCTGCTTGTATGTGGCTGTCATCTAGACATTGTGCTATTGCTCATATTCTTTGAACACAAGGATCCAACAGGTTTTCTGCATGCCTAAATGTCCATCAATTCATTCATCCATTACAGATGTCTTCAGCTTCTGTTTTAGTTTCTATTGTTTCTGTTATTTAGGACAGGACATTATCTATAAAGGTCAAATGCCTTGGATAGTAAGAACTGCTTTCCTTATGGAGAAGATGAAAGAGAGGAGAGAAAATATTATCACTGCTTAATTAGTGATTGCTTTAAAAAAAACCCTGTCAATTTAATTTCTGATAAAATAAAATAGCATAGGATTTGCTCTACTTGGTTATAAACATTCTTAATGACTGACATGTTTTCAGCTTGTATATATTCTTTTATTTCAAAATGTAGTGCAATTAAGATTGTAAAACTAATTAAGCTAAAGAAACAGTTGTATTCTCTATGTAATGTTTCCCTGAAAGAGATTTTAAAAATTTGGTTTAGCTATCTATGTGATACAGAGAATAATGCAGTTTAGATGGCGTACCACAGTGCACAATTATTTAGGCAATGTGAAATTCTGTGACAATTACTAAAGTCTGTTATAATTATATTAGTATTTTGTCATGGTATTAGAGGCTTAAAAGTGGAGAACAAAAAAAATTTCCAGTAAGAAAGGTTAATGAGACTTGTGCAAGTAATGTGCATGGAACTTAAAATTTAGTATTTGGGACATTATACTCCTTGTGGAAACAAGGAATGGTCATATGAGATCATTCTTAATTTAGAGTCATAAAAAGGGCATACAAAGTAGTATACAACAATAAAAGACAGATTCTAGATATGTGATGCCTCTGGGAGAGCTACATGCTGGCTGTAGAACCATTAAAACTCCTGAAAAGTTTTATTAGATTTTATGCCTTGGCTCAGCATTGGCAATGTGTAGGTCTAAATATCTATCCAGGCTAAATTAAAAAAAAAGGAAACAACACTTAATCTCCAAAACAACACTATCAGTTGTATTTTGTAATGGCACCACAGTCATTAGAATTACTGGGTAACTTATAATTGGAAGGACAGGGGATGAGCGCTAAGGCATAGTATAACCTAGTGGTCATGATTCTGTTTCAAGTTCAAATCAATGTAACATAAATTATATGGGGACACAACACGCCTCCACAGTTAAAGGAAGCTCAGAAATATTGTCATTATTCTCTTTGAGATTGTCTTTCTGATCCTAGTAGCCATTCAGTCACATTGTGAATTCAGTCAGCCTGATGCAAGTCCTTTTCATTATAATAGCTTAAAGCAGGATGTACTGCTATCAGAAGTGAGGTATGTTTTTGCTTTTCATAGTTTTTCCCAATTTTGGGCAGATTTTTATAAGTGTTTAGACATATCAAGATACAGTAAGTCATCTGGAGGGATTTCTGTGGCATCATTTACACGCACAACAGTTTCTAAATATCTAGAGTTTCTATCTACTTAAATATTTTAAAATCTGACCCAGTTTTGGAAGCTTGTGGCAAAGTACTAAAAAATGAGGATCATGAAGAGGCTGAGTAAAACATAATTTGTCTTTTCTAGACAAGAACTAGAAAAACATTGAAGGATAGTACCTGTCCACTGCCTGTGGAACACTGCCAAGGGGAATTGCAAATTCAAGCTTTCAAGATTCAAGACAAGTATTCAAGGGCTGATCAAATGTTGGTCACTATAAAGAAGATAAAACAGGTCTAAGGCAATCCTCCATCCATGGATGGTGTTCAGGAGCTGAAAACAATCTTAGACTGCCAGAGTAGTGGGAACTGCATTATATGTTTATCTAGATATTGCTCTTCATAGGAGTTCTCAAGGGGTCACTTATGGAGAAAGTTTATTGGGCTGCTCCAGTATGATCACACATGTACAAATGCAACTGTAGTCCTGAGGACATGAGTTACAGGAAAAACAGCAGGAGTGACTCTTAGGAACAAAGGTATGCATATCACGCATAAAAACATCTGAAGTTTAAGGAGGACAAACAATCTCTTGCCATTAGACAAACAGGGAGAAAATCTGCCTGCTGTGTCACTGGGTGAAGGAGCACTTACTGCACTCCCCCAAGGGGTACCTCAAGGGAAGAGGCAGGGAGGGAAAAGAAATGTATCTTCAGAGTCCCCAACTGAACAGTGGTCATGAGACTATACTCTCTGCATTTGCCTCACTCATTGCAGGGAGCCTTGGCCTGCCTGAGGAAGGCTGAAATGGTCAGCATAAAATGCCCCCAAGTATTGAACTAGGAAGTGCAGTACTAAGGAAAAAACGGTAGAATCTAAGGATTTTCTCTTTAAAAGATGCAAGAAGATGATTAATGAGCCTTTCTGTAATAATTAGATTTTGTGGACTCTTAGACCTTTAATATATTAATTGGACTGGCTCACGGGAGAGGTGTTTTGCTGATGCCATAATAAGGTTCTGAGAATTGCAAGAGCAGAAGATCCACCATAGAGCTGGTGTCACCAAATCCACAGCTGGGCACAGCCAGGGTGCTTACAAGGACTGCAACCTCACCCTGGCATAGCTCCTGGCATTAATGAAGAAAAATCTCTTGAAAACAATCTTGAAGAAATTCCCCCTTCTCCCAGTGTAGCAACTTCAGTTTATGTCTTAATCCAGAGGTCATTCTTTCTGTTTTCATCTAGCCTTACACTTCCAAGCTTTTTTTACTGAGTTATAAGATGATTCCAGGTGCAATTTGGGTACTTTGGTGATAACATGATACAACAGCTGATCTGCCTGTTTGAGATACGTATGTTTCTTTGTACAGGTGTGTGTGGCTACATCAGCCAAGATTCTCATCAGAATGTTTATATAAATATGAAAAAGAGTCCTAAGGCATAATTGCTTTGGGAACCAAGTATTGGGGTATTTTCTTGTTTCATTTACTAGTGCCCCATGAATTATTAGAGTGTTTTACTTTTGAAAATATCCCAAATTTTTTCAGTTCTGTGGAGGGGATAGTTAATGCTAAGTGGAGCCTTGGTGAGAAGAGACCTGTGCTTTACAAAAGGTATCTATCACCTACGGCTTGCTGTACCTGTGTCTGTAGAGAATTAATTATAGCAAAAGCACAGAGAAAAGACAAGTGGAGAAAAACCATTTTAGCTAAGAGCAGAGTGGCTGATTCCTCTTGTGCCCCTATTCCCTCATGAGAAAATCACATTGCTGAGGAATCTAGAGCAGCTGTATCTTTAACTAGCGCTGCTAAGTTATTGATCTCTCACTGCCACCAGGCTTTTATAATTTTCCTCCTAAGTGAGATAGGATGATAGTTGCTTCTTTATGTATAAGGTACTTCCTCATCTTATAAAGTCATTAATTCCCTTCCTTTTTGCTTATGAATTCATCTTGAGGGCCTGACAGTCTTTTTCTAATCTTTTTCCTCTCTCTTTCCCTTCATTCTCTTCCAGAGATCTTGCTTTCTGCCCAAGGTTGTCTGAGTGCTTATGGATTATCTGCTTCTCTACAGCAAACACTCTGCAGTTACATTAAAAACAAACAAACAAACAAAAAAAAAAACCCCAAACCATACCCCAAAACAAAAAATAGAGCGGTTTTGTTAGACAGTCAGTTTTATCATACTGGTTGTCATATAATTCTATATTTTTAATTTTTTTTAGTTAATAAGTACTTTGTAAAGAGGATTTTTTTTTTTTAGCGACCATGACTATTATGGCATCAGAAAAATTTCATGCACAATTTTTTCTACAAAAGTCAGAAATTTATATTTGGAAATTTTTAACAAGCAATATTTCAGCATACAAACTCAAGAACACAGTTTAAAAATCCAACTAGAAATTACTATATTTGTCATAAAAATATTCTGAAAGTCAAATGATCAATTTCATTTTCAGTTAAAAAAATCAATGAGACTTTTTAGACCATGAATTATCTGAGAGATAGCACTCTCAGTTTTAGAGACTGAAGAGAACCATATATTTGTATTTAATCCATGATTAAATCCAAGATATGCTAACTTATGCCAAAAATCTATATATTGATTTTTTTGAGCATTTAAGATTGTTTACTATCTGTCATACTTGTTTACAGAAAATGTAATTATTTCCAAGGTATTTTATTAGAACCTCTGAATGGCAGATTTATTAGATGAGGATCAAGACACAAGGGGGCTCACTTGCTTTACTTTTCTGTATTTTAGTGCAATACTGATATCTTACAAAACATGTTTTTTCTTGGAATTATCCAGGACACTTTTTTTAAACCTATAAATGTGATTGAAAGGTAGGTTATTCTACTTTGAGGAAGAGAAATGCAAGCTTTTAATTTTTTCCTTTGTTTAAAATATATAATTTTTCTTATTTCAGCTTTCCACAAAACAAAAATGAAACCCTATTTACTAATACACATTAAATTTAATATGAATGAAGACATTAATTTCAAAATCTTCTTTCAGCTAGGTGGATGAGATTATTCCAGTCTTTGCAAAGATGTTGTCTTATATGTGTAGACCTTCTTTGACCTATGATGAGGCAGTCCACGTTTGGAAAATGTTAATTGCCTTTGCCAAAGTAAATAGAGTGGGTTAAAAAAAGCATTTCATTATTATCTGAGCAAGGCTGACTCCTCTTTGACTTTAGAAGAATAAAACCATTACTCTTGTATGACAGAGTTGCTTTGCCAGAGAAAAATAAGCTTTCCACTTCCTGAATTAGATCTGATTGCCTGTATATACACTGAAGGTGATGGCTTCTTCACAAAGGAACGGATGAGGGGTTTTCTTGCATGGATCTGTTAAAGCATGCAGTGCCTTTGTCTCTTTGACCTCCTGTGCAGAAAAATGTTCTTCAATGCCTTCTTGTAGTTCAGATTATCCTGTGCTTGCATTTCAGGCGGAATATATTTCTTACTTTCAGTAATATTGCTTTGCATCCTTATATCACCATGAAAAAGACAGAACAAATTTCCTCCCTAAATATTTCAACTTAATATCTTCCTCAGGAGGAAGAAAATTCATCTACAAAAAGAACTGTTTTTTCCCTTTTATGCTCTTGAAGCATTAGTTGACTAATATTATCCCAAATAAATTCTGACATTTTCAATGATGCTGAGAAAAAACAAAACCCACACTAATAGGAACTGATTCTGAAACATACACAATGAAAACAATTGTGTCTATTCTAGGTATATTTAGGTAAGCAGAAAAAAAAAATCATATTTCAGCAAAATGAAAAAAGGTGAAACAAATGTTAAGAAAAATATTTGAAAGTCTCTGAGATCAGAAACAAGAGTTAATTTATCCTGGTTTTACAGATATGTTAGATAACTTATTAGTTTGAATTTGATGATGGATATATGTTTCTAAAATGCTGGCTCACCTTAAGAGCTGAAATTCTCTTTGAGAGAAACCAACTTCAAATAACTTACCTTGTTGAGGTGTTGTTTGGTTTGAGGCATTTATTTTTGCAAAAGATTTTAGAAGTTTTAGGGCCCTCTAGGGTCTTAAAGCTTGTGCTGAGCTGGATAAAATAGTTGAAAGTGAGTAAAGAAACACACTCTAATAACAGTAGTTACTAGGCAAAGCCATGCTTCAGCCAAAGAAAGCAAGCTCTGGACAGGTTCTGGCTTGCTCACAAATATGAGGCTAGGCCATTGCTCTACCCTTTTCCAGCCCCACCCTCCTGCCCAAATGAGATTAGTTCTATCAATAGAAAACAGACATACTGTGAATAATAGTTTTGTGATTTATATTTATCAATCCATGATATTCTAGCTAAAAAAGTCCATCACTGCATTTTTCCCTCAGATATTTTCATTAGGTTCATAAGACCTTTTGCCAGAAGAAGGAATTCAGGTTTGTACACAATATCTTCTCTTATTCTGCATCACATAAATTTTGACAAGTCCATTAGCAAAAATTCACAGTTTGAAATATAATTTTGGATTGAGGACCAAATACTGAAACTCTTACTCATGCTAGTTACCTCAGCATGGGAAATGAGAACTTTCTTTTTAAAGGTTCCAGACTACAGAAAAACAATTAGTCTAAACTAAAATGGTGTAAAATAGTGTAGCTGAAACCATACTATCCTGTGTTTAAAGCACAGTCTATGACTTCTAACTGTAGCTTCTTTAGTTAAGAAAATATTATTCATGTCCTGTCAAAAAATGACCAGCATCTAGCTGATTACATTCATACACTTGAGCATGTCAAATGCCTGATGAAAAAAAAAGCCAAAAGGATAACAGATTCAGTCCTAGTACCTGGAAGAGCTGAAGTAGCTAATAATATGAGTTTTAACTGAGCCCATATGATCTCCCCATTACATGTGGAAATAGGTTGTTAGATTATTTAATGATACATAAAAATATCTTAAGCTTTCTGTAGACAACCAGAAAATATTCTATAGATTGTTTAGCAGAAATAAGATATGCGTGCTGGCAGAAAGGGGATAAAATTGAAATATACCTGCTTTCACTTTTCACTTACCACACAATTTGACACAGAAATGTTAGTGTAGGTTATTATCCTGATAATTCAACAGTTCCAGTAAGGATTGATTTTATATATTCAGTTACCTGCTCTTGCCCCCACAGTATTTGGCTCCAGTAAAATACACCAATTGGCTTAATCCATCTGCCAGCTGAAAAAATTGACAAGGTTAGAGGTGTCAATAAGAATCCATTTCTGTATGATTTGTTTACAGTGCACAGATTTGGTGAGATGAAGGGATCCCTGCACTGCTTTCAAGCAGTTGAGCATATTTGTGTTCAGAATTCCTCTTTAGATGGCCAACTCATAGTTCAAATGACTTGGCTTCTCCTGTGCACAGTCAGTCATGAGCTGTTCAAGCACCAATGGCTCACCAGAACACCAGGTTCCTGGAACAAAAGCAACTGTCCACTCAAGCCTTTTTGCCTGAAGCTTACCTTCCTTCCCCCATTATAAGGTTCCTTTTTTATTGCTTTGTTTCAGCCTCCTCTCTGGTTACTCAGAGTTAGAAGTATGTTGCAAAGTTAGTGAGAGAAGAGCTACCTTCTGGCAGTGTCAAGAAAATGGAGCAGCAGGGTAACTTCACTAATCTGTTGGCTTTCTTTATTGTAGAGCTTAAAACAGGTTCTTATGAAGTAAGAGACTAGATCAAGGTATTCTTTTTAAAAAATTCACCTTTAAAAAAGTTTTTCAGTTTTTAAGAACTGTCATCCAGATGTAAGGAAAAGTTACCTATAAGAGGACATGAACACTCACTGGCTGAGGTTTTCACTAGACCTTTTGAAAGTGACAAGTTTCATTTTGTCCACTCCTAACAGGTATCTCTTTGTTAATGTGCATTTTTTTTGAGAACTATCCCTGTATTCTTTGGTATCACTGTTTTTCTTGTATACCGCTGTGTTTTAATCTAAAACCACTTAAAAAAATACTTCCAGCAATTTATCATATTCTAATTTTGCAGTCTGTAATTCCCCAAAGCATACTGTAGTAAAGCATGTAACGCTAATAAAAAACACTGAGAACACGTTTCTAGTTTTGGATTTCTAAGCAAAGCCTTGTTTATGGAAATGCAAATTAAAATAAGCTTGTAAATAGATACCATCCTTCAGTAAGTGAGTGACAGAACTAAATTGATACTGCTCTGTTGAAATTCAAGGGGTTACTTTATTTATGTGACCCAAGAACCTTGACTTAACAAAAATTTCAAACCATCTTACCTTTTTAATTCTTCTTACCAACTAAGAATGATACCAGAAGACAAGTAAAGAGAGTGAAGTCCAGCAGAAAAATTTCTGAGTTAGTGAAGAGCTGGCATGTATTAAAGAAATTGTACAAGGATGTCTGGATCATCTCCTACCCGAGGTCTACATATTAATCACTACTCTGAATATGAAATTGTGCTGCACCCTTGTAAGCTTTCCCTGTAACTTGAACTTACATATTTCAGCTCATTGTTATTTAAATGTAGCTAGAGGTATTCATAGGTATAGAGTATTCTAAGTTGCCACAAAGATTAAGTATTTTGAAATCATCACCAAATGTCTTTGTACATAGCTATATAGACTTGAGGAAAGCATGTGTGGCTTGAACTTTATTTTGACACACTTCCATATAATGAAGAGTGTCATGGCTGTATAAACAACTATCTAATGAAAGATTATTGGATGAAAAATAATTTTAGAGCATCTAAAACACATCATTCTCCTTTGCCAGATGGTGAAATCTATGTCATATAATTGTCTATTTAACTGTGTGTTATATTGCAGCTTTGAATAACCTGGCATGCAGGAGGCTGGTTGAAGCCCATCATCCATAAATATAAAACAAGTTATTTTGGGGAAGTGTTATGGGAAAAACTGTTGAACATTTTTCAAAACATAAAGGTTAAAACTGTCAGTTATATACAACAGGTTGACAGTGTCATTAGAATTCTATAGTGATGTCTTAGACATATTTTGGCAGCATATCTAAGAGTGAAGAAATAGTGATTGAATATGCAGATTTTTGGAAACTGTCTGCAGCCTAAACTGCTATATTGAAAACAAACTTCCATGTGCCTGCCAGGATTTAAAAAAGAAGTATTGTGAAGAACTGATGTGCAGTCATTGATGAAACAGTCTGAAGTAATTGCAGGGTGTTGCAGTATTACAGAGCAAACTTGTGCAGTTTATGGATTTCAGACTCTGTAGTTGCAGTGGACATCAAATAGAGCATTAAAGCATTAAACTGTAATACAGTTTACAGACCTTGTATTATATGAACTTCAAAATGGTGTAGACTTATCACCTGATATTAAGGTTTCCATACCCTGAAAGGGAATTGAAATGTGCAAACAAGTTAAATAGATCATCTTCTAGAATTTTTCTAGTTGTATTTGTTGTAGTATGCTCTAGTAATTCATCGGTGTGGAAGGATGAAAACAGTTTGCAATTCTGTCCTGGTTTAGGGAAAATCTGGGAGAAAACCTCCAATGGGGCCCCCTCCAGGAAGCACACCCACGTGGCCCCTTCGCCACCTCAACCAGTTTGGGAAGAGGTTTTTCTGAGAGAAGCGGAAAAAACCTGTTTATTTAACAGACAAAGTACTACCCAGCACAAAAATGAACAATACCAAATTACAAAACCTCTCACCGTTCAGAAGAGATGACAAACTTCAGAGGGTCTCTGTGGGTGTTCACTCCGTTATCAGTCCCTCTGGCGCTGGAAAATGCCGCTGCCCAGCCTAGGTCCCCAGTAGTCCACGGGTGCAAGCTCCCGGTGCTCCCCCAAGTCCCCAGTCCAGAGCAGGTTCAAACCATTCCAAGAAAAGGGAAAGAAAACAGTCCAGGAAGACCTCTCTCCTTCAGCTAGCAGGAAAGCCAAGGCGATCTCTCTCTCTCTCTCGTTATCTCTTTGTGCTGTAGTCATAACCCTGTCCTGGGATGTGGGGGAGCAAGTACAGTTTCTGATAATAGACTCAGTGGTTCTTCTCCACTCACTTTTAGTCTCAGATGAAGTTTTAGAGATACAAAACCTATTTCTGGGCTAGGCAGATGAATGGGGGTACAATTTAACATCACAGTCACCCCAGTTGTGAACGGAGATATAAAAACAAAATGTAACTCAGTTCATTATTATCATGTTTGTATCTCCATACTAAATTTTGGATGTATTTCTACCTATTATCTATGAAGGAGGTGGATCAATACTTTAATAAAGACCCATGGAATACTGTAGTATGTGCATGCAGTATTCTATGTCTTTGACCAGACAATAGTTTTTATGCATCAGGCTGGAAGGATACTTCCTAAACTTGCAGTTTAACACTATTTGAAATGTTCTTTGAAACTGTCTAGCAGGCATCATCATTTAGCAGTATGGTAGTTAACTCTTCTTGTGGGTATAAAAGTAAGTTATTACTTACAGTGATGCTATTTCTGGAAGTTTATTGCTTACCTAAAAGCTTCCAAGTGGAAAAATAATTTCAAAGACTAAAAGAAAGAACTTTTACTACATGGTTCAAGCCTTTTTTTCAGCTTGGTTTTTTTTTTTTTTTTTTTTTTTTNAAAATAATTTCAAAGACTAAAAGAAAGAACTTTTACTACATGGTTCAAGCCTTTTTTTCAGCTTGGTGTTTTTTTTTTTTTTTTTTTTTTTTTTTTTTTTTTTTTTTTTTTTTTTTTTCCTTGAGAACTGAATGCTCATGCCGGACTAAGTTCCTGGAGAAGTGGCTTACCTTCTCTGTATGGCATTTGATTCTCTCATTTCAGGAGTAGACTTCAATATAGGAAGGTAACCTCAGTCAGAAACAGAACCTTTGTCACATTTGTGCTAGTTTTGCATAGATTGTCATTTGGGGAAGAAGTAAGAAATCACCCACAAAAGTGATTTTTCTGAGAGAAGCTGCTGGGAGCTTCCTCTGTGCCTAGGAAAAAACAATAGCTGGCTAGTTCTGAGTTAGACAACTGATTGAACCATTTAGAAGTTGTATCCACCTCTGTGAGATCCACATTGTAAAAACAGCAAGGCCTGGGAAATCACTCTCTTTGCTTCTGACCTCAAAAGTTATCGGAGCTCTGGTGAGGCCGGCCCTGGTCCCTCATGGCCTGCCTGGCCTGGGGGAGGCCAAGCTGGACCCCAGCGGCTCCTGGGCAGGGGATGGAGGCTGCAGACCCCCGGCCCCAGGCTGGGCTGGGCCATGGCTGCTGACATCTTGCTGACTAAACCCCCCCACCCCTGCCCTCACTGAGCCAGGGTCTACCGGGCCCCAGGACCAGCACCCCCTCCCTCCCAGCTGCTACAGGCAGAGAGAGGGGCCTAGTGCAGCCTGAAATCCAACACCATGACTGCCATGGCCACTGCCCATGACCATCTTCAGGCTTGGCAAAATTTAACCCTTTAAGTGCACAGATGAGACCTGCAGACCACGATTCTCCCCTCTGGTGAGAGAAAAGGACAAAGTGAGGACACGTAGAGGACAACGTGAAGACACTGAGGTCAGTAAAGGAAGACTCAAACCCTAGACAGAAGGTGAATGAGAATTAGTGTTGGGCTGAAAACTATTTTGATAAGGCCATGGAGATGGACAATGATACATTGAAATATCCCCTTTAATTAATGAAAAAGTATGGGGGGAATGGAGTGTTCAAACTGTAGATGTGAGCAGAGGCATCCATTGATGAAGCCAAGCAGATGTTGGATTAGCAGTGATCCCATGAGAAGCTTGAACAGAGAGAGAGATGAGAGTGATGAAGACCCTTTGCCCCCAGGGAGAGAAGAAGAAAACCTCTGTTCCCAGAGATAAAGATGATCACAGAGATGGATGAAGAGAACCTTGGCCTTTGGACAACTCATCCTTAAAATAATACCCCATGAGTTCATGGCCCATGGACACACCTGTAGGAGGGGTGTGAAAATGGGAGGAATTTTATGATTGCAAAACTTTTCCCCAGGCAGCTGCTATTCATGGAAATGAAAAGCCATGAGAGAACTGTTTCTTGTGGAGAAGTCTCCATGGCATGGAAAGAGAAAACTCCTGTCCCTACAAGAACTGATGAAAGACTACTGTATAGTTAGTAACTGATTTAACAGGTTTTGTCTATATGTTGTCAGTTGGGAAAGGAAAGAAGTGGGGCAGGGGAAGGAAAAGCGTTCTGAAGGTTTTATTCTGATTCTCCTTATTATTTTAATTCTATTAATAAAGTTTCTTTATACCTTTTAAGGTTTGAATCTGTTTTGGCCTTCCTCTTATCCATATCTCACAGCAAGGAATGAGTAAGTACACTGGTGATTTTTGGCCAGCAGTGAAATCCATCACATTATTTGGTGCATTGGCCAGGAAACAAAAAATTGGTGAATCTAAACCACTACAACATCCTTCACAGTATTAAAAAAAGAGTATTAGTAAAGGCTTACTTTTGATTTGAAATAGTATATATAGTCAAATTACTGCAGAAATAACTGAAGAAATTAACTTGATGCTATATTAAATAAAATTAACACCAGCTGTAAAAAAAAAAAAATTAACTTCATTATTTTGTTTTCTTCAACTGAAAGAATAAAACTTTCAATTTTCACAGCAATTAAAAAAATAATACTTATCAAGAAATTTTTTATTGTCATTCATTTCATTCCTTTTTATTTTTCTTTCCTTTGTAAATGATCTGGCGGCTGGAGTCAAATGTATATTAAGGAAGATTGCTGATGATACTAAATTAGGAGGAACTATGGGTAAAGAAGCCTTACAGAGAGATCAGGATAGACTAGGGAGTTGAGCAATGATATAATCTAGTGGATGACATCCCTACCCATAGCAGGGTGGTTGGAATTAGTTCCAACTTTTAAGTTGGAACTTTTAAGTTCCCTTCCAGCCCAAATCATTCTTTGATTCTGTGATTCCATGATTCTATTATTCTATGACCACCTGAAATTTAACAAGAGAAAATTTCAGATTCTGCACTTTGGTCAGAGTAATCCTGGTTGTACCTACAAACTGGTGAATGACAGGCTGGAGAGTAGCCCCAACTGCAAGGAGCAGTTCCCTTTCAACATGTGATAGTCTTTGATTCATTCCAGGTCGAGTTTGCTTTTTGTGTTAAAGAATACATATATAGTTGGAGAAATTCTATCCTGTGGTAAGCAGGAAAGGTGACTACATTAAGCTTAGCAATACGTTTTTAACTTCTCACTGCTTCTCTCTCCTTCTCTCCTCTCTTTACCCCTCCATTTCTGATAAAAGCTTTAGAATACCTAGCTAGATGATGGTAAAAACTGCATCATCAAAGCAGAGAATGTTTGAGCTAGAAAATTCAGCTTCTTTCTACATTCTGTTCAGTGCTGTATAATCTGATATTTTCTTATTGTCACAGATAGGTGAAAATGATTTGAGCCCTAAAAAATATTTTGGCCAATGATATTAGCTTAGCCAACTCACACCAGGGGTTTTACCCCATAAAATTTGGATTAGTCAGTGATTTATCTTCATTTTTTTGTTACCAAAGTTTTTATTATTTGAATAGATATCAAGAATTGGTCTTTCCAGAAGTGGTAAACAGTATGTTGTTTATATGTGCAGTGACTCAATAGTAGTCAGCAACTGATGATTCATTACAAAATGCTACAATTTCTACAATTGCTGGTGATTATTAGTTGAGAATTTTGATCCAATTTTAAAAGACAACTTATGAGTTTGTGAATATTCTGGAGGCAAAGACCCCAGGCAGGATTCATCTTACTAGGCTTGAAACATCTACAGTTGGTATTTGTGCCCATAGCTCCATTTCTGCTCAACTGAGAGAAATATGAGCATCTGTTGCATAGTTCATCTGATCAAATTTAGCTGATCTCCCCAAAGTGAGATGAGTTGTGCTGTACAAGTTGTAATTGCTCCCCATGTTCTATAAAGGGGAATTTAGACAGATGATCTCAGATACACTATCTGCACAAAAATGCAAATAAAAACCCTCCTACCCCTCCCACTACAAAGTTGACCAGTTTTCCCTTTCAGTTCTCAAACACTAAGAGAGAGTTTCTCCTCCAATTCAGGCTTCCCTTGTCCTCCTTCATTAACTTCCCTGAGATGGTTCAAAGCCACAACTTGAAAACTGCCTCAAACATGCAGATGCTAACATTTCAGTGATGAATACACCTTCTAGATCAGTTTTCACTCTTTGGCCTGTGTCTGATGGAAATGTCTCTGCACTTGTTGGTGCCAAAGTTCTGATAGAGAAGAATAAATATTTTTGAAGATATTTCTAGGCTGTGAGGATGGAGTGTGGTTGATATGTCCATCAGTATGTGAGGTAATAGCATTTTAGTCCACAGAAACTCTGCCCTTTTTATTCATGTGCTGATATGGTGGAGATTGCTAGAACGCAATCTTTTATTTCTCTTACCAGGAAACTGTATTGAGCCTGTTTGGGAAGGAATTAACTTTCCTCGTAGCAGCCCTTACGCTGCTGTGCTTTCTGTTTGTAACTAGAACAATGTTGGTAACACTCCAGTGTTTTGGCAACTGCTGAGCAGTGTTGCACATAACAACATCAGTGCTGTCTCTTCTAACTTGCCCTCCAATGGCCTGAAGGCTGAGGGTGAGCAGGGCTGAGAGGGAGCACAGCTGGAACAACTGACCCAAGGACCAGAGAGGTGCTCCTTACCAGACAGCATCATGCCCATCATGAAACATTAACAGAAAGAAGGAGTGGAATGGGCATTTTTCAGCAAGGCATTTGTCATTAAGGTATCTGTGTTCTGGAGCAACTTCTATGCATATTGACACCCTGCCTCCTAGGAAGTGACTGGGGAAATAGAGAATTAGTCTCTTTCTCTTTTGCTTCTCAGCACTGCTTTTTATTTTCTTCGTTAAGCTGCATTTGTCTGAAGGATTTTTTTCTCCTTTGTCCTACTGAGGAGGAGGAGTGATAGAGAAGCTTTGTGGACACTTGGAATCCCACCAAAATCAACCCACTGTAGAACCCAAAAAATTGTACTGAATTTTCAAATAAGAGTATTATTTTGCTAAGAAAAAAATATTAGCTGCAAGTTGTTTATTCAACTTTAATTTTCAGATGAAACAGGAATGAATCATTTCAACTCTCACAAAATTTAAGCTGTCTTGAAGCTGTGGACGCTTAAAAGTTTGTTCTTTTTAAATGTCCATGTTTAATTAATAACCATATCTTACTCATATATCATAAATGGCTGTCTTTTTATTTGAAACTTTGCCCAAATTTTATTACTTTCTAGTGAAAACCTGAAAGATTATCTTTCATATGTAAAGTAAACTGAAATTGATGACCCTGAGACATATAAATGGAAGCAGAACAGAAAAGCTAGTTCTGAAAGTTGCTTCATAAATAATTCATGACTTTTCTAGAAATAGTCCATGAGCTTTTTATGACACTTTGTAAGCCCTAAAGTTTTTATTATCACAGTTCTACTGCTGCAGTTTTAAGCTACTTTCGCAAATATATAAAGCATACAGATAGAAGGGCAGTAAAACCAGGCATCTTTGCCCCACAGTGCACATTTTCTTATTTTAGGTTGTATCCTCAGGCATTTCTAATTAGATGAAACATTCAAAATTGTACCTGATATATTTGTCAACTAACTAGGAAAAAACCAAACCAAACCAAACCTAACCTAATTGAAAACCAGAATAAAGGTATAGCCCGCATCTAGAGAAAGGTTTAGAGCCGATTTGCACTAAGAATTCACAAGAAGTAAAAAATTTAATTACTTTCCAGGTTCTTTCTCCTTATGTAACACATCTAAAGTCACAGCATAACTTTGGGGATTGATTACACACTTGGTATTTTACCTCTTTTCCATTGATTGTGATGATTCAAAGCTTAGTTTTTGTTTCATAGTTATGATGGGAAGATAAATAGTTCCTGACATATATGGCAGTGTTCATAGATATTTAACTATGATCCCATTTTTTTATACTAAATTTGACTATATTTTTTTAAAATTGAATTATTGCAAAAAACTTCCCACCAGAATTCATTGTCTGTCAGTAATTCTACTAGAGATATTTTGCCAGAGTATTTTCAGAAATCAAACCTATAGGAGTGGAAGAGAAAAATCATGACATTGAGGGATTTTTTTTTTTTCTTTATTTTTTTTTTTCTTGTTTTTCTTGTTTTTAAAGAAAGTTTTATTCCCTCTATTTCTCAGTTTTGGTTTACAGCAGGAAAGTTGGAAAAATCCATCAGAATTATTAGCACTTTTGAAAGCAGTAGTAATAATTTGAAACATCATACTCACTTGTACATGCAAAACTGGGAATTACATTTAATCAGGGTCTCAAATTTAAACTCAGCCACACTGAGGCACATGTGCAAGTTATTCAGAAAAAAAACTTCAATGTCTTTCCAAATGTGTTTAACTTGGGAACCCAGCTTTTGCATGTTGTTCAAGCTTAAAGATGTTCCGTATTTTCAGACGGAAAGTTATAAAATATTTTTTTTTAATTTTTCTTAGTCTGTCAGAGAGCAAGCCACACTTCCCACTCTAAGAGAGTAATATGAAATTGTGTAGTCAATAAATAAGGGGAAAAAAAAGGAAAAAAAAAAAAAAGGAAGGAAAAAATAGTTCTATGAAAAAATACATTTTTATTCTATATTATCCTTATATACAGTTGTGTCATAGATCTCAGTCAGTCTCCACTGATTTATGTAGTGGCAGCCTTGTCTTCGCAGTTTCCTTTTACAGTCTCCCTTTGCTTCTATTTCAAAATTTCTTTTTTATTTTCCTTTTGCCCAATCTCTTCTACTTTGACAATTTTTCACTTCAGAGCATTCAGATGATTTTTTTATTTTTGACTTCTACATAGAGACAATTGGGACATGCACACAGGCTACCATTATAAGAGTAATGTCTACCATTTTTAATAGTGAAACTCTTCAAACACTAAGAGAATTGTTGAATCAGTCTTGGACTTCAGTTTACTCACATCTTTTATAAAAATTCTTAAATTCATCTTTATTAAAAAAAACCACAGTAACCAAATTCTAATGTGCTGCTAATTTCACAAGGGATTGAGCACACGCCCAAAACAAAAGGTAAAATTAATGTTTAAACTTCTGAATTAGGATATTAACAGAATCACATGAGCACAGAGTTGTTAGGGTTGGAAGGCATTTCTGGACCTCACACACTTAAGCCCCCTCTGCCAAGGCAGGGTCTTCTAGAGCAGGGAGCACAGTGATCAGGTGGGTTTTGAATGTCCAGGGAAGGAGACTATTCCCTCCCTGGGCAGCCTGTTCCAATGCTTTGCCATCCTCCTTGTAAAGAAGTTCTTCCTTGTGTTGAGGTGAAACTTCTTCTGTTTGAGTTCGTGGCAATTGCTCCTCATCCTGTCTGCGGGCATTATCAAAAAGAATTTGACACCATGTTCTTGGAACACACCTTTGAGATATTTATGTGATTGATAAGATCCCCTCTCAGTCTTCTCTTCTTTAGAATAAACAAGACGAGCTCCCTCAGTCTCTCCTCCTAAGAGATGTTCCAGACCTCTCATCATCTTTATCGTCTCCAGTGGATCCTCTCCCTTACCTCCTTGTCTCCCTTGTACTGAGGAGCCCAGAACTGGACACAGCACTCCAGAAATGGCCTCAGTAGGGCTGAGCTGACTATAGGAGCAAGATCATCTCCCTGGACTTGCCAGCCACACTCTTTCTAATTCACCCCAGGCTCTCCTGGCCACAAGGCCACGCTGCTGGCTAGTTGCCAACTTGTCACTCACCAAGACTCCCAGGATTTTCTCTGGAGAGCTGTTCTCTAGTAGGTCAGCCCTCAGGTCCTTCAGCAGCCATGGGAGCATCCCATCAGGGCCCATGGATTTATGGATGCTTAGTCTGCCCAGCTAACCTGTAACCCAACCCCCTATGACAAAGGGGTTACTTTCTCCAACCTTCTTCCCTTACTTCTGAGATCTGGTACTCCTGAGGGCTGAGCTCAGCAGTAAAGACTGAGACAAAGATCACATTCAATACTTCTGCCTTCTATGTGTCCTCCTTTTCTGTCCTGATCACCCATGTGCTTCAGCAGCAGCCCCACATTTTCCCTAATCTTTTAGTGATGATGGTCTTGCAGAAACCTTTCTTGTTTCCCTTGGTGTCCTTTGCCAGAGTCAATTCCAAGTGGGCCTTGACCTTCTCCATTGCATTTCTGCATACCTTGATGATGTTCCCATAGTACTCCCATGGGGCCTGTCCCTTTTTCCACATCCTATAAATTTCTTTCTTCTTTTTGATATTTGATAGTGGTCCATGCTCATCTCACCACCTTTTCCTGATTTCATCATCATGGGATTGAACCTGGAGGAACTGGTGCTTAAATATTGCTCATGTCTCTTGGACTTCTCTTCTAGGGCCCTATCCTGTGGGATTCCTCTAAGCAGGTCCCTGCTCTGCTTCCTCTTCGTATAATGCTGAATGGGACACAAACAAGGAGAATAGTTCAGCTTTGTATGCAGTTGACTGTGAGGTGAGTTATAAATGTTGATTTTTGTTCATCCACGATATTCTTCTTACAATGCCACTTTTGCACTAAAACTGCTAGTTATCACCTCTAACTCCCAATTTCCATTTTTTCCACTTACATCAAACAGATATGTCCAGAATTGTTGTCTGGCCTGTGGGCCTTTTATCTGCTTGTGATGTTGTGGCAATAAAGAACACGAATAAGTGCATTTTTCATCTTCCATTGTTCACCCATAATAGTGGCTGCAGACAAATAAATCCTCTTTACAGGTAGTAGATAAGTTCTTCCCTCATGATCATATGCTGACTTCTCTTAGAAATACGAAGTTTTCTACACTTTTGAAAAACACCAAAGTTCTGTGCAAAATTACTTAAAGAAAAAACGTATTAACATGTTTCCTGGGCACATAACACAATCATTGTTTCATTTTGTTTTGCGTAGAGCAAGAGCTGATATGTTAGAGAGATGGTGAAAGCAAGAGAAATGGAAGGTGACAAGAATGGGAACAAGTATGTAAACCATTCAGGCTAATAGACAGACTAGATTAAAAAAAATACGGTAAACTAAGAGTAAAAATCACAGTGGAATATGTAAATGAGAAAGAAATACAAAGATCAAACTAATATTAAAACAATATGCACCTGGAAGTATAGAAACATGTAGATAATATGTCTTAGTTGGAGATACTTCAGAGAATATAGAGAAAAGATGGAAAACTTGTCATGAAAGGAGTAGAATAAAGCAGACTGAAACACTGTATATTTTTAATTCCCTCCACCCAGCAATCCAAACTCAGCACAGGCAAAACATGATCAAGTCCTCACTCTCAGTAAGTATTCACACCATCCTGCAGAGAGACCTTGGCAAATTAGAGGACAGGGCAGTCACCAACCACATGAAGTACAACAAAGGAAAGTGCCAAATTCTGAACCTGGGATGGAACAACCCTGGTTGTACACACTGAGGAATTAGATGCTGGAAAGAAGTGCTGCTGAAAGGGACCTGGGAGTCCTGGTCAATGGAAAGTTGAGTGTGAAGCAGCAGTGTCCCAGCATCCAGGAACGCCAACCCTGTCCTGGGGGGCATCAGGCACAGCTTTACCAGCCGGTCAAGGAAATGGGATTATCCTGTTCTGCTCTGAGCTGGGGCAGCCTCACCTTGAGCTCTGTGTGCAGTTTTGAGTGTCACAACATAAGAAAGACATTAAACTATTAGAGAGCATCCAAAGGAGGGCAGCAAACATGGTGAAGGGCCTTGAGGAAAAGTTGTATGACAAGAGGCTGAGGTCACTTGGTCTGTTCAGACTGGAAAAAAGGAGGCTGAGAGGAAACCTCATTGCAATCTACAACTTCCTCATGAGAGGAAAAAGAGGGGCAGACACTGATCTCTTCTCTGTGGTGACCAGTGACAGGACTTGAGGGAATGGCCTGAAGCTGTGTCAGGAGAGGTTTAGATTAGATATTAAAAGAAAATTCTTTACCCAGAGGGTGATTGGGTACTGGAACAGGGTCCCCAGGGAAATGGTCATGGCACAAAGCCTGACAGAGCTCGAGAAGGATTTGGACAATGCTCTCAGGCACATGGAGTGATTCCTGGAGATGTTGCTGTGCAGGACCAGGAGCTGGACTTCAATAATTCTTGAGGGTCCCTTCCAACTCAACTTATTCTGTGATTCTGTGATTCTGTGATTCTATGACTCAGAACTTCATGGTCTAATTTCATACTCTTTGATGTGAAGAGCTGTCAGGGGATTATTTTGAAGCTTGTCTGCCTTGCCCTCTTGATAATTCGTCAGGCTAAAATTCTATGGTTTCTCATAATATTCAGTATCAGAGGAGCTGACTCAGAGATCTCACTGCTCTCCCAAAAGAAGCTTGGAACCATTAAAGTCTCCTTTGCCATATATGTACACAAAAAGGATTTGCTGATACAAAAAACCCAGGGGTTCTCCTGTTCATTATTATAATCAAAGTAGTTGCTTGTGCTTCCCTTTTGGTTTGGTATATTCACTATTATGTTTTCCACTTCTGAGCAAAAACTTTAGTATTTTTTTCTGGTCATAGATGCATGGGAACTATACAAGGAAATTTCTTATTAATTCCCAGTTACTAAGAAGCTAGAGAGAATGACTGATATTTATCAAAAAATGGCAACCTCAGAAGACTTTTTCTGTACTATCACATCAGTGATGCATATAATAATAAAATCAGTGCTCTTTCTCCTTGCTTTAAAATGACATTTAATCATGTGGGTATGGCATTGATCTAACAGTTTATTGTATGGTTAATTTAGGTATTTCCAGAATATAAACTCCATTAGCTGGGATTACATGTTCTTAAATATTATTGCTTTGTACCTGATCTTCTAGAATTAGTTCTTTTTGAAGAGTGAAAATTTGTTCAAATTCAATCATTTTTTGTTCTTTTGCTCTTTATCTTTCTTATCAGTGTTCTGCCATCAGAAATTTTATTGTTACTATACTTTTTTCCTTGGCAACAGTGAAGATGTATCGACTGGTCTGGAACCCAGGGAAACCACCCACTGATGAAGATTTCACATGGATATCTGTTGTGCAAATAGTTCTCAAAACTTTTTCACATCATGAATACTGTGTTTTTACTTTAAAAGAGTTTTTTAAATATGTAAAATGTCCTCTATTAAGTTTTATGAATGCCTTAAAAGATCTTACTGTATCTTTGTTTATGTGAGCTGCTTTTAATGTTTCTGGAAAAGGCAAAATTATGGAAAGCCCTCCACACATAAATTAGAGGTGAGACAGAAAGGGAAGAGTGAGTCAGAATAGCAGGTAGCAGTAAAAATAGGCTGGATCTAAAATAAAAGAATATTCTTGACAGCTAAACTGATATCTTTTACAGTCATCTAGAGAGGAAAGGGTAAAATAATGTCCAGGAAGAAGACAAAGACACGGGGTCAATATATCATGGTATATTTCAAGCAACTTACAGAGTAACCTGAAAAAAAAAGGGAAGTGTCTTTTTTAACATATGATTGTTATCTTCTGGAAAATGTGTTCAAATTTTCTTTGACAGAAGCTAAGGTGCAGAGTCTGCAAGGATCTGTGTCTTACCCTGCTGTGGAGCCAGTATCTCAATGGGACAAATAGTGAAGAACTAAAAAGCAACCCTAATCCTGGTAGTGAGGTGTTTATTTCTACAAACTAGAGAAAGAGCAGACAAACTCATATGGAAAAGCAAGAACAAGAGAAAACATAGAAGGGAAAGAAATCATGTTTATCCAAATGCTTTTGGCAAAGCAGGAATCTCCAAACACTAATATTTAATTGTCACTGTTTTTTAATACAATGCATTGCAACATTTTCCAGGAGATTTCAGTTTGATTATAGAAAAAACTGAAATGTAACCCAGAGAAGTGTGAAGAGAGATAGAAAGACAACAGATGCAATTTAGATTGGAACATAACAAGTAATATTAAGCTGCAGACTCTTAAAAATTTAAACAATCTACTAGTGGGAAAGATTAGTACAGAAATTAAAATTAAAAATAAAAAAAT
>NC_031768.1:42459873-42466601 GCF_001522545.3 Parus major
TCCCCTCCCTTCTGCAAAACAGTTTCTTTCTTTCTTTATTGACAGGTATGACAACTTTATATGGATTCAAAGGACGAGATAAACTCTTCATTGTATTTCTGTAATTACTTAAAAGTTGTTTTGCTCACTTTCAGGCTAGGGAGATACCCTTTCAAAACCAATGCCAAAATGAAGGCAAAGGATTTGTTGGAACTTGAATCCATTTGACACTATATACTGCTATAGGGGTTTTAGTGCTATCTGTGTTACTGGGAATTACACTTTTAACTGATAAAGCTTCCTCTCAGAGAGAAGGTTCTGAAGAAAGTGTAGCAAAAAGGCATATTTTCTGTTAGAGTAGTTAATACTAAGTAAAAAGATAAAGTGGATCTCTGTCAAGCACCTTGGACTAGAAGTGATTAAGGAACAAGACCCCTCTCCCCAGTTTACAGTGGTGAAGGCAGGATTGTATTGATTCATTTTCTGAGTGAAAAATGAGGGTACTATATTGAAACAAAATTAAATTTTTTGAGAGATTGGCTAAAGTGCTTCATAAAAAGGAGAGATTCTCCATAAGAGAAGGAAGATGATTGCTTTCCCGCTATAGAAAATCAGTAGTGGTAGTGAGAACATTATAGGCATCTCAACTCACACTCCTACGAATTTACTAATTCTTTAAGTAGATGAGATTAGGGTGGCTTGATGGCTCTATAACAACCATTGAAACTTTTAAAATTGTGATTTTGAAGCCCAGACACAGTTACTGGATCAAGAGTTCAGACAGGTCTCTGACTAAACTGATGTTCATTTCTTGATTCCCTATTTAGGTGAGCACTTACATTAAAAATTTGTCCTTATCTTTTCATGTGGTGAAACCATGTTCAGAATTATTAACCATGTTCAAATTAAAAAGTCTTTAATCCTTCATAAGTATTTCCCATGTTTAATCATAAATGGTTTACTAGGAGAAAAGAGCAGGTTTTTTTCCTACAAGCCAGAGCAGAAACAAATAAAAGGAACCTGAATTTATACATGTTTAAAGATAAAATATTTTGTGTTGTAGCTGGTGTTTTTACTGCAATTGTGTTTAAAACTGGGCTGGGTTCCCCTGAGGCAAGGAGAAGAAAGAAATTTCTTTAGCTGATATTTCAGCTGATAGTCTCTAAGAGGCCAAATAAGTTTTACATCATTTGTGAAGTCTTGATACCAGCCTGAATTAAGAAAAGGGCTTATCTGCAGACTTGTAGTCCTTTCTCATGAGGAAATAAATTATGCTTGTTGCGCTCATATATGTTCTGATTATCTGTTTGAAACAAGAAAAGAAAATCTCACCTTTAAGTACTGGGTGAATAACTACTCCTTTTTTCAGGAGTGATATATGCAAAAAACTATGATCAGATCTGTTGTTGAACTTCTGGATTTTTTTAAGACCAACCTCCACTAATTGTCAAAAATTGTAAGAATTTGTAGTAGATTTTACCTTAATTTTATAGATGCATAATGGTAAAATTTAATATCCATATATTTATTGTAAAATTTGATCATTTTTATCCACATTTTTATAGAAGTTCAGAGATGAGCTACTTGATATGTTATTCAGGAATGGCAAATACCTGATGAAGTGGTTTTTTTTTGTTTTTTTTTTTTGAATAAAAGCAAAAAGAAAAGAATACCTAAACAAACCCACATCCATAATCTTTTTTTCTGCTGTTCTTTTGTCTACAGTTTGAGCAGCATATGAATGAAAGGCAGGAATGCACTTCAAGGTATTTTCTAACCCAAGCCCAGACATTAATTCTGGATCACTACAGTCACTGTCAGAGACATTTGACTTATCTGCACCTTAAAAATGTCTTGTAAAGAAGATTGAGATGAGCTCTACCAGTAGTACTTCAGTACCCTCTCCATCATATAGTTTTTTCCTGTAGTTTTCCATAAGCCTTCACTACTATCTGTCATCAGAACACAGGTGTTGTCAGCCTGTGCTTGGAAAAAGTATGGCTTGACTCCTTATGCTCTAATATCTCTTTGAAAACAGTGTGAGCATGGGAATGAGATTTTCAGCCAGAATAATAGAGTTCATATCCAGATAGCTTCATGAGGGATTCACCTGTCTAAGCATATCTGTCTAGTATCATTATTGATGCCCTAATAGTTCTGAGGCACCTGCAGACATTTGAAAGATAAAATACAGAACTCGGGGAAGACCTGTGGCTTTCTTGGTGGCAGCTGGAGACCAGATAGGATGAGATAAGGTACGCAAAATGTGTAAGAAATCAATTTTTTGAGAACTGAGTCTTGCCTACAATATCTAAAATATATCTCCTTATGAGGCTGGGAATCCAGCTCAGAGGAGCTTAGAGATGTGTCTGTTATGAGTCTGGACTACATTGGGTGCATTGGTGATCTCCACTAATAGCACACATGTAGATGCTGAGATCACACATAGGTACAACTATTGAATTCTGTGCCATTAATTGAACTGGAAAGGCAGCATTCAGAACCCTGCTCTGCCTATGAAAGATTGTGAACACAGGTGTAAGTTTTCTGAGAAAAAGGAGAAAAAGGAGAAAAATAAATATTACCTATAGATATCACAACTATTCCAATATGAAAGCAACGAAGTGCTTTTTTTAATCCACTGTCTGACATAAGAGATGTGAGTTTAAATGATTGCTACAAATCACCTGGAATAAAAATATCACAGGTGAAAATGATATCCCTAAGGCCCAGTCTGTAGGTTCTACTGAACAGCTGGTGGTAACAAACAAAATTGAATTAAGGAAAATGACAGGTTATTTTGTCCTGACTATGATAACTCTTACGTGACTGTTCATAATATTCCAGCAATCCTCTCCACCTCTCCTGAGCAAATGTAATTGTCATTTCCAGGTAGAAGTGATATCTAATGCAATAAGCTGCTGTTTACTTTGTGCCTTCTACAGTAAGAGAGTTCTGTTCTTTCAGGAGAGAAAAAAAATCAAGAGGGGGGAAAAAATAAATTAAAAAAAAACCAACAAAAATTCTACTGAAGTTCTTTAGAAACTGCCTGGGAAGAAGAAAATCCTCATAATTTTGTGAAGAATTTTCAGTTTAATAGATTCAGTTGCCCTTAAATTACATGGAAGTGTGTATAGAACTATAAGCTCTAAATAAAACATAGTAACTTAAGATGTAATTTATGGAGGACTGTTTGTGCCTGTCTGACAAGAGAATGACAGGTTTGATAAAAATTATAGGACACAGGCTCTTTTAGTGAAACACATCTTACTGAACTAAAAAATCATTATGGTTAAAAGAGTCCTAAAAAGAGCAATCATTAAGCCTAGTAAAAGCAGTCTTGTTCCATTGCATAATATGAAAACTAATAACCCCACCTACCCCACTTTATCCAAGGTGTGAAATTTTGCTGTAAACTTAACAGCCAGACATACACAACCATCCCCTGCCCTGAATGAGTGGCTAGAGATGTAAAAAAACTGATTTCTGCATGTGACTCACTATGCTTAGCAACTAATAATTACTACTCTTGACACTTATAAATCAATTAAAAATCCATATTGACAGTAAGCTAGGGAGATAAAAAAAGACATCTGAAAGTTTTTAGCACTGGAAATTCTGTAATCGTTCTCAGTAAGTTTGGCATTACATGTGTGATTATGTATGAAATTTTCTTTAATATCTGATACAGGTTACCTGGATACTTTCAACATCTGCCTTTCATATGTAAAGGCATCTCAAAGCTAGTTAACTTCGCAGAATTAAGTTCAATAATTTTGGACAATTTTCATAATTGTTTTAAAGTTTTTAGAAGTATTTGATTTTTATAAATTTCCCAAATACATTACTTGATTGAATATTAAGAATTTTTAAAGCTACATTTACAGGCATCTGAGAAGAAAAATCAGAAGAAAAAATCAGTTTTACATAATGACAATTGTCCATACCCATGTACTCTTATTGATGTGCTAAATATATCCTTTCTAAGGTTCCTTTTAAATTTATGGGTTTGTTTGTTTTTTTTTTGGTTTTTTTTCAAATTGTGTTCTATTTTTCTCTTTATAAATTCATTGAGACTAGCTGTAATTCTAGTAAAGGACTTAGGGTTGTTTCTGTTTCTAAACTTTGTCACAAAGAAGATTAAAAAAATCATAGTTATTAAATCAAAATGACTGTTTCTTGTTAGCTTTTTAAAGAATTTTGTAATAAATTAGCCAAGCAGGACCAGAAGTAGACAGGCCTGGATTTTTTGGGGATCATGCATTATCATACCATTTCCTATCATGTGGAATGAGTGTCTGTCACCCCTCAGGAAAAAACAATCGCTAGAAAGGGAACTCTACAGCACTTCTCATTAATTTCCACTCTGGGTCAGTAGCTGTGTCTCTGCTCCATGTATATTAGTCCACATTCATCTTGCTTGCAAATCATGCCTATGTATAAATATGCAAAATAGTTTAATAATGTAAAAGTGTTAGATTGCCTCTTAATGTTTACTGACTTGCATTTTTAATGGATAGAACTTATATCAGTTTTGACATGTCAGCCACCTATTTTCTTCATGCATTTAACCTTACAAGGAGCATCTGAGGTCACTTGGATCCTTCCTCTTGGAGAAAAGGGACTGAGGGGAGATCTCGTTGCAGCCTACAACTTCCTCTTGAAGGACAAGGAGGGGCAGGCACTGATCTCTTCTCTCTGGTGAGCAGTGATAGGATGCAAGGGAATGGACTGAAGCTGTGTCAGATGTTTGGGTTGGATATTAGGAAATTGTTCTTCCCCCAGAGGGTGGCTGGGCACTGGAAGAGGATCCCCAGGGAAGTGATCACTGCACCAGCCTGATAGAGCTCAAGAAGCATTTGGACAATGCCATCAGGCACATTGATGCTGTGATTTTTTTGGGGAGCTGGACTTGATGATCCTTTTGGGTCCCTTCCAAACCAGAATATTCTGTGACTCTACAATTTATGGTTGTGTTTTACTTTGAAACTATGTATGAATTAACCATCATATGAAGTACCTGCATAATACAGTGCCAGGTAGTAGCAAAGGGGAAAGGAATTAAAACTTCCCAAAGATTACAGTAAGTAACAATAGAAAATACTTGTTGAAGCAAGAATTTTCAGACTGGTAAAAGTAATTTAAGTCACAAGTGTCAGAGGCATGATTTGTAAAATTCAGTGATGCAAATAATTTCTGACTGTATCTTAAATAAATCTTGTATACAAATTAAAGCAATTTAAATTAATATTTTGGTTTTTTTATTATTTTTCATTTCAGTGGGATCAAGCATGTCTTTGAGAATGTAAGAAAATTTTGAAAACTTATTTCCCAGTTTTATAAGGATTCATCTTGGACTTGGTGCGCTGATAGAAACCCAGGCTGCTCTTAGATGAATTAGAAAACAAGTATATCAGGCAACTCCAGATTATGTGTCAATGAAACTAGAGTGAAAAGAATCTATGGGGAGAGGTAAATATGCACAAAAATCCTTTTAGCTAGAGCTACATTAAGCACAGAAGGATGAGAACAAAGAGCTAGAAGCAGAGATGGGGTAGAGAAGGAAAGGATGCTCTTTACTTTTTACCCCAAATATTATGTTAAATGGTGAGTGTTATGCTACTACTTGCTATGACCGGAACATTTTTGTATGGTACTAATTAATTTAGCAAGTGTTTCAGCTTGACCTCTAAAGCCATGGAGGTCTGGAGAAAATGTTAAGACAAAAGCTGCCCACTAAAATGTGCACAGGAGGATAGCTGTATGAAAAGGGCAGGGATTCTTCCTAAAGGAAAGAAGATCCTTTCACTTATTTCCAGTCTAAACTTCTTATAGACTTTGCACAGAAGAGATTGTCTTGGAATTTGGCTTCATCAAGAGGCTTTATTAGGTTCCTGTAGATTAGGGAAACTATTTAATTCAAAAACGGTTCACAATTCCTATCTTTTCTGTGAGATAACTCTTTTGTCCAGTCTTCCTTATTTGAACATAAACTCTAGGGAAATATATTTTTCCCTATAACATCATTGTAGTTTTAAATGTTTATATATTCATAGATATTCATCATGCTAGCAATTTAGATTCATATTTTACATTTCCCCTTTTGGGAATATTAAGTTCATTATGCTTCATGGATCAAAGTCATAATGATGCTTGATAAAAAGTACTGGAAGAGAAATCTGAAGATTTAATTTCAAGTAAAGTTTTGAGACCTGAAAAAACACTTAATGAGAACCATAATGTGAGGACTGCAGATAAATTTTTACAAGTGATGTAGCAGACATGAATCTGTTCCTTTGAAGCATAAAAAGTATATAAATATTAAACCCTCAAAATATAATTTTAGATGAAAAAAGCTTTTAATACTGACTTACCATATCTATATATAAGTGTATATATATATATATATACATACTCTCTATTTGGAGCATAACTGGTGTATTCCTCCAGTTATATATTTTTTTAAATTTGTCTTCTAAAAATTATTTTGAGTCTTGAATTTTGAACTAGGGCTTTCAAGGAAACAAAACATCCACTGAGAGCATTTATTGTTTTTATATATATATATATATATATATATAAAATCAATATATATATATATATTTATAATTGTATTTATATTCATATTTATTTTTCAAATATGCAATTTCTTACCCAAAATATCTGAAATGCTAAAACTTCTTTTTAATTATGAGATATTCTTCTGGAAAATTATTAAGGTAGGAAAAATGACCTCCAATTTTCTTAAG